>NW_007732217.1:40484-41773 GCF_000696425.1 Galeopterus variegatus | reverse complement strand
CATCTCCACCTCTCTCAGGTTTGTTAAAGAGTTTTGTAGGGGTGTGTGGTGGAAAGCTGATTTACAGTGATCAGGCGGGGGCATGCAGTCATGCTTGAGTGTTTCAAATAATCATCAAGGAACTTCCCGAGTAGGAGTTGACCAGAGTCATACTTCATTCTCCATGAGTTCAGTTCCTGTTATTCTCAAATAAGTTCAGAGTTAGCAAGCTAGTGAAGAATGACCGTCTGGGTTAATAATTTTTCTCTAATTATTTTGTGCACAATGTGAGAGCAAGAGTCACTGTGTTCTGGCAATTAGCTGCAGGCTCTGTGGTTTGGGTAACAGGAGAGAACAAGTTTTTAAATTTAAAAGTTTAACAAAATGTAGTCACTTCTGTTACACAGCTTAATATTATAATTTTACAACCTTTTAAATTTACGGGGAAGTTTTATGTATTACTTGCTGACTATTTATTTTTCCTCAGAGAAATTCATATTTTGACTTTAGCTCTAGTTTCCTTCTACTCTGAGTTCTCATTCCCAACAAATCTCTTCTTTGCCAACACACTTGCTTTTTTGAATATCACCTTCATAGTAAGGCCTTTACTGACAGCCCTTCTTAAAAGGACAACTCTATTCCTAACCCTCATAGAACCTCTTCCTCTCACTCCTTTATTTTTCTTCACACCACTTGTTTTCCCTATCCGACATGCTACATAATTGCTTGTTTGTTTAGTCTCTCTACTACACAGTAAATTCAATAGAGGCAACAATTTTAATGTTTTTTGATATATTCCCCCATACTTAAAACAGTGCCTGACCCAAAGTAAATGTGCTATAAATATTTATTGAATGAATAAATGCATGAATGATGTCAATCGTAATGTGCTTTGCGAAAAGAAACCTGTGCTGAAAATTTGGGGAGAAGGGAATTCTTTTAGATACAGCATTTGAAGCCAACCAATAAATAATTTCTCTATAAAATAAATAGGATCATTCTGATATTTAAAAAATAGTATTTTAGTAAAAACTATTCACATAGTAAGCATCTGAAAAATTTTTCTGAGGCTGAAGTGTTTAGCTGATTCTTTGCCTTTTTATGTTTAGAGGTATCTGTGGTGAACATCTGGCTACCAAATGCTGCTGTTTCCTTTGCCCTGAACTGTTCTCATTGAAAAGTTCTATTTATTTTAATGTTGAAATTTTAACATATATACATTAAGTATTTTTGAATTATTAAGTCTCTTATAAAATGCAAAATGTGTGCTTACTTCTTTTCCTACTAAAGACAATGTGTATGGTAAGGGT
>NW_007732217.1:37856-39178 GCF_000696425.1 Galeopterus variegatus | reverse complement strand
GAAAATATCTATAGTTATTATAATCATCACTATCAGCACCATTATTATTGTCATCATCATCACCATCATTATCATTTGTTTTATAGGTTCACATTTAAAGGTTGGCAACATTCACTTTCCTCATTAGTCCTCTTCAAATTTTTCATAATGATATCTGGAGAGAGCCAGTGTGATTGGCCAAGCTAAATAAAGCCCTTTGCATGGGATTCTTTCATGAGTTTCTAGTTAATTTATAGTTGGGTAGCCCTTGAGTCAGGTGCCTACTCTGGCCCAGTTTCAAGCTGCAGCTGAGAATAAAAGGAGCTCTTTGTTGTCAGGGCTGTTATCACACCTGCTGCCCACATCCACTTGCTGCAAATGTATAGCCATCAATGTAGCATTAGGTTAATGTAGTAGTTCCATGAAATGATGACGTTAGAAACTACTACTACTAAAATCTCCTAAATGGTATTATAGAGAAAAGGAATTTCATTTCCAAATTTCACTTCTAAGTTTCTGAAAATATGAAGACCTCCCTTGGTTCTGTTTGCTCTTATTTTTATAAGAAGCACCAAGAGAGCTCTGGCTTTAGAGTCACCATCCCTGGGGATGAATCTTGGCTCCTGTAGTTAGTGACTCTATGACTTTTAGTAATGTATTTATTAATCTGAGATTCTTATTTCTTATATTTTAATTCAGATAATACCTTCCTTGCAGTATTATAATTAGAAAAAAAATCTATATAAAGAATCTAGTTTAGTGATAGAAGCATATTACACACCTAACATATGGTAGGTCTTATTAAAATATAGTGCTTACAAAATGCAGTATCTTCTAATCATAGGGACACATAGCATGCGGGGAATTAAGTAAATGAGCTTTCTAACTTTAAGGTAAATCAGAATATGTTAAAAAATACCGCTTACGTTTTAATTTGCAGGAAGGGAATAGAGAAACAGGCACAAGGAGTAGGAATAAATGGGAATGCATGAATGAAAGGAAAAAAGGAAAAAGGATGGGAGGGAAGGAGAGAAAGAGAGAAAGATAAGAAGGAAGGAAGAAAAGATTGAGGTTTGGACAGGAAGGACCCTCTATTTACTGAGAGTGACAGTGTGCAATGAACTGAAAGAATATGTTTAACATGACTTTTTTTTCCAACAAATAAAAAAAGGCCCTATATGTACTAGATAAAAAGAGTAAATATTTATTTTTGTGATCTTGGGGGATGATAAAGAATGTTCGAAACATGATACCAAAGATAGAAAACAAAGAAAAAACAGGCAACTTTACTGTTGAGAACACAAAATAAAGTAAAATAAAACAAAACAAAATAAAATAAAATA
>NW_007732217.1:19962-37519 GCF_000696425.1 Galeopterus variegatus | reverse complement strand
AACTTTACTGTTGAGAACACAAAATAAAGTAAAATAAAACAAAACAAAATAAAATAAAATAAACACAAAGTCAAGTCTGAAAAATTCTTAAAAGGCAAGCATCAATTTTGGGAGATAATTATCAAAAATTATATAAGAAAGTGTTTATATACAGATAGATTTTTACAAATTAATGAGACAAAATGACTGCCCTTCCCTATGCCCTACCTCAGCCAATAGAAAACTGGGCATAGGACCTGAACAAGATTCACAAAGAAGATACATACATTTACAATAAGCATGTAAATACTTTTTTCCATCTAATCAGAGATTACAAATTGCAAATGAAAACAATGAAATACTATTTTTATATCATATTTGAAAAAATAAAGAAGATAGTTATTATTCATTGTCAGAAAGGTTTTATGAAAAATGGACACTAATACCCAGCTTGTGGACATATTATTTAGGGTAAACTTTCTGAAGTACAATTGGGAAGTAACCATTAAAAGTCTTTATAAAAGTGCTTTCACTTAAATGTTTAGATAAAGGACATGCTATTTACCTTAACTGAATCATTTACTGAAACAACATACTGTACCCTACAAATATGTACAAATAAAACATAGCAAAAAAAGTGTTTTCTCTATCATTTAGAATGTTGCCCTCACATATATTTGGAAAACTGAAGAAAGATATCCATAACGGCTACTAAGTACACAGACATATATACACACATACATACATATACACAAATATATTTACCTACCTGTCTACATACATGTATGCATGCATACATAAGTGAAAAACACCTGATGACCAGTAATAATATAGTTGCCCTCACATATATTTGGAAAACTGAAGAAAGATATCCATAACGGCTACTAAGTACACACACATATATACACACATACATACATATACACAAATATATTTACTTACCTGTCTACATACATGTATGCATGCATACATAAGTGAAAAACACCTGATGACCAGTAATAATATATAAGTAGATGATACTAGATCTATATGATGGAATAAAAAAGATTTAAAACTTTTAATGTGATGAAGCTGTATTTTACAGACATTGAAAAACTTAATAATATAGTAAGATGTTAAATAAGAAACACAACAGTATAGGTGGTACAATGCCATTTTTGTAATATAATTTGTAGAAATAATCACACACATGTGTGTAGCCTGCAAGGATAGTCACTGAAATACTACTTTCAGAATCTTGATGTATAAAGCAAGATTTTATAAATACATAAATATTATTTATGAAAGTACAGAGAGAAAAAGAAGTCCACCATACTATTTACAGTTTATGCATAATTTTATAGATGAAAATGGCTCAAATAAACTTAAGGGAAAAAATAGCTATTCATAATTTTACTATCTAGGGGAAACCATGAGTTTTTTTTTTCTTTTTTAAAATTTAAAAATCTTTTTTATTAAAACATTTTTTTTTGTTTAACATTATACAACATAGTTGATTTTTGTGGCCCTTTACCAATTTCTCCCTTTCCCCTCTTCCTCTCCCCAATTCCCACCACCCTCAACATCATATCTGTTCTCTTATCTTCATAAGTTCAAGGTATTATTGTGATTGTTGTGTCTTTTTTTCAATTTATTTGTTTACTTACTTATTTATTTTTATTAGCTCCCACATATAAGTAAGAACATGTGGTATATCTCTTTCTCTGCCTGGCTTAACATAATTTTCTCTAATTCCATCCATGTTGCTGCAAATGGTAGTATTTCATTCTTTTTTTATCCATTTGATTTTCCCAATCTTTAAAAAATTATGGTAATAGAAAGTAGATATATTCTTCCTAAATATTTAATGAAGCATACATTTTTAAAGCCTGGTGTATGAAGAAGTTTCTGTTTTCTATCTTTTGATGGAGGCTACTAATTCTCAACTCGAAGTGGCTAAATATCCTTTTACTTCTAAATGATCAATAGCACTGCCTCTTGATCGACTCTAACATCTCGAGGTTCAGATACAAACTAACAAGCCAATGGGATTGATGTCAAAGTGATGGAACTGTGAAATAGATTTTAGTGACCAATTTTAACATCTGGTTTTAATTGATGGAGTAGAACTTCATGACTATAATTCTATTGCTGGTTATTGTTGTTAAAAATGATTGAAAGTAAAAGACAAATTAAGAGGCAGACAAGCATGCCAGAGAACACTGGCTGTACAATCTGGTTAGCACATCAGGGTCAGACTGAGCCAAAGTGTCCATTGGCTCTTGGTCAAAATGTCAGTGTAGGGCCGGCCTTGTGGCGCACTCGGGAGAGTGCAGTGCTTGGGAGCACCCGCTATGGGTTCAGATCCTATATAAGGATGGCCGGTGCGCTCACTGGTTGAGTGGGGTGTGGGCAACTCCAAGCCAAGGGTTGTGATCCCCTTACTGGTCACAAAAAAGACGAAAGAAAAATGTCATTGTAAAGAAAGATTTCTCAACTGTTGTGCTCAATGTTTTGGGGCCAGATAATTTTTTGTCATGGACTGTGAGATGTTTAGCAGCATCTCTGGCCAACTACCCAGTAGATACCAGTAGCGCATAACTCCCACCCCAGTTGTGACAAACAAAAACACCCCAAGAGATTACCAAGTACAGATGAAATTGTTTGTGGGGTAGAGGAGAGGTAAAACCAACCATGGTATCAGCCCTTGTTTCTTGGGAAATTTTTTTCCTTTTTGTCTGGGTCCTTCCTATTTACTTTGTTGTTAAAATTTTCTTTTTAATAGAATGAAATAATAGTGGATAGTAATATTTGTGGTAAAGTTTTCTCTTCCTTTTTTTGTTTGTTTGTTTTGAATGTGTGTTTTATGTCCTTACTTGGTAAAATAGAAAAATTTGCAAATATACTTGTAAATGTATTCTGCTACTTTTTAAAACAATTTTACAGACCTGCGGAATCCTATGCTCAAGAACCTTTGGCAAAAATCATTCTATCTTGTCCTTCACTTTGACAGTGTTTCCAATTACTATAGATTTTGTTTGTTTGGGAGCTATTTATATTAAGGCTGAAATGGTGTATATCTTTCTAAAAGATTCCTCCAAACACCCTGGAGTTTTACCTTTGAAAGCTTAACTAATTGAGTCCTTACTTTTAATTGCCTTTTGTGCTCATCCATAGACACAACTTCATCTATATCCTGTTTTAGTGGTAAACTTATGTGTCACATGCTGCTTCTTGAGCAGAGGGTCTTATTTCTAGTTCCTAAATGGAATTTACTTGAAAAACCTCATTTGCAGCCACATGCCTTTCTAATCCAGATGTTTACCTTTCCAAATTCACATTTAGAAGAAAAGAAGAATTATGTTTTGTTTATTTAATGTTGGTGTGTGTTCTGACCATATGGATTTAGCTTATACAAATTTAGTATATTGTTAGAGTTGCTGATGTAGGATAGGTATTACAATTAACCCTGTGTTTTCATTGTTGCAGCGGCAAAGGGGTGTTTTACATGTTTTGATTCAGAGGCAGAAATTGTGCCATATTTTAACATAACTATCCATGTACAATAATTTTTATGGAATGCATATGAAAGAATTGGATTACCTGCATTGCATGTAGAAGGAAGAGTTCTTTAATTGAGATTTGAAAACGTAATACTGAAACAGGTACATGCTTTCAGCATATATCAAGCCTTGTGATATTTGTTTGGAGAATTATGCATACTATAGACAGTGTAGTATGCTAATGATTAGCATAGATGTATAAGTGAGCTTGCAACTTTTAGCACTTAGATTCTTTGAGAACTATTTGAATTAGAATAACATAACCAACAACATGACTCTCTGGAGATAGCCTCCCATATTCTCTTTCATTTTTTTTTTCCTGATCATAAAAAAAAAATCATAAAACAAATTGCAAACAATATTGCTATGGTATAAATAATGAAAAACATTCAAAATACTACACTATTTTTTTTTTTTTTTTGTCCTTTTTGAGACCGGCCGCACCGCACTCAGCCAGTGAGCGCTGTGAGCTCACCGGTCATCCGTATATAGGATCCCAACCTGTGGTGGGGGCGCCGCACTCTCCCAAGTGCACCACGGGCTCGGCCCAAAATACTACACTATTAACTCATTACACAGATAAGCTTTAATCTGTTCCAGGTATACTTGAACTGTACTTTGAGAATTTCTAGGCTCCAAGTGATTGGATGACAACTGGTTAAGTTATATCAACAAACCCCAATTCTCAGTTTCCACCTCAGTGCCTCCATGATTGTGTTACGTTTTGTCTTCATATCACTTTATTTATCTCCCCTTTCCTCATTTATTTTCTCCAGTAATTTATTTCTCACTAACATAATTATTTTTTTAATTATCATGCATAAAAATAACAATGTTTCAAAATGAATATATCATTTTATTATTATTTTATTCTTTTTGTTTTTGTCTTTTTGGAATATTGTAAGTCTCAATCTTGGAATCTAATAGAAAGAGATTGTTTGCAAGTTTGTCTATCTTGGTCTTCATGTATTGCCTCACTTTGTGAATTCTCATGAGCAGCACTAGAAAGGCTTCATCACTTTCTGCTGGAAGGGTAGTTGATGACCCTTATCTTGTCAGGAGAGTCCAGAAAGTATTGACCTCGGGGGCCACTTACTAATTAGTGCCCCAGTGTTCCTCTGTCCTATAAGATCACAAGGATAATTGTACATATCACCTTAAATAGATAACTATACAAATCAATATATAAATACATAGATAAGTTATAGATGCATAGCACTGACACATGCCATTGAAACCGCCATTTTACAAATTGTCCCAAACAATTTTATCTTTTAATTATAGGTTCCCATCTCTGGGAAAATAATTCATAATTCACTGGGAGATTTATTAAATTAATCTTTAGCTGTAGGAGGCTACTCCTATGGCCAATTACATTGATTGATTTAATAAGGATGCCTGCATTTTTATAGGTCTAGAATTTTAGAAATCATATTCAGTATCTGATAAATTGCAAGACATTGCAGACTGCTTGTGGATACACAACTAATGTTATTGTAATGGAATCTCCATTCTTGTGGAAATAGTGTAGTACTGTGTAGTACTTTATGTATTTCTATGTAGCATTCTGGTGGGACACGCTTTTGGAGCCTGTGAAGCTACATTTTGAAAGTTTGGTTTCTTCTGAAGACTCAGTACCATTGTTTATGTCAATCACTTGAAGAAGTAGGTGCTCAGAAAGCTATAATGGAAAAATCCTGGTCTCCGTGGGACTTGGTTACCTACAGTTATATTTGGGACATGATTTACAGTTGGATGCTTGGTCAGTAATGGATATTAAGATGGCTTCCACAATACAGAGGATGGGCTATAACTAGCATGGAATGATTAGCCAGATCTTAGATGCCTCTTGACCATGACCATATTGTTCTGCATCTGTCTGCCTTTTAAAATCTTTAACATTTTATCTAATATATTTTTACATATAGTCTAGTCTTATGCTAGCTGGTGATAGGCAGCTAATATAAATTTCATTTGTTTGCACTGCAAGGTGTTAGGTAGGAAGGATGTAGAGATATTTTGACGCTCAAGTGAAACCAAAGAGGTGGTAGCAGTGATGATTTGGAAGGAATCTCCAGGAAGGTAAATCTAGGAAGAGTAGCAAAGGCTGCCTAATCCAGCTGCTTTACTCGGTGGAGTTCCTCTTAGCAGGAACAATCTAGAATACATTTTATTTTATTGTGGTATCAGAACCCATTTCAACATCCTAAGTCACAAGCTGCTTATCACTGAGTGATATTTTAGTGTTAAGATGTGTCAACATTTTCTTTAAGAAATAATGTTGTTATCTAAAGTTAGATGAAGTTTTTGAACTTCTCAGTTTATAAGGAAACATTCAGATTTGCTTTGGTGGATATCTACGATCTTAGGATAATAATTTTATGTTTATTTATGCACTCACGTTTTTTTACTTCCTCACTGAAAAGATCTCTAGCAAGGAGGAAAAACTATTTTAGTAGTTTCAGACTTTCTTTTAGGGACTGAACTATCTTCAGAAAAATAAGCTGCACAGTGATGGAAAATGACACTGATGGGTGGACAGATATAAGACAATAATTTAAAAGATTTCTTAGAAAATATACAGTATTTTGCTGTAAAAGAGCACACAGGAGAAAAGAGGAAAGGACAGAGAGACGGCCACGTAGAAAGATGGGAGGGTAAGGACTTAAGAAAAAGTGGTCACAAGAAATAAATTTTACTGTATTTATTGAAGTACATTTGAGGATTGGGATGCACATTTTTCATTGTTTTAACTTTTTATTTTGGAATAATTTCAGAATTACAGAAAAGTTGAACAAATAGTAGAGAGAGTTCCCATATACCTTTTGTTCAGTTTCCCCTAATGTTAGCATCTTACACAACCAGAGTCCATTTGTCAAAACGAAGAAATGAACATTGGTTTTATATGACCAACTAAATTACAGACTTTATTCAGATCTCATCAAATTTTCCACCAACATTCTTTTTCTGTTCCTGGATTAAATCAAGAATCCAATATTTTATTTAGTTTCCACATCTGCTAGTCTCCTCTAGAGTACGACAGTTCCTCAGTCTTTCCTTGTCTTTTACGCACATGATACTTTTGAAGAGTACAGATTAGGTGTTTTATAAAATGTTCCTCAACTGGGATTTGTCTTACGTTTTTCTCATGATTTTAATGTTATTTATTTTTGGAAGAAATACCACAGAACTAACGTGATCTCAGTCCATCAAATCAGGAGGTATGAGATGTTAATAGTTCTAGTTTCTGATGATGTTGGCCTTTTTCTCTTGGCTATGGTGTTCATTGAAAGAAAGTGAGCCAAAACACTGGGTACTGATCAAGCTTTATTAAAGGAAAAGAATCTGCCGGGCTGCCCTCAAAATGGAGTACAGAACCAGACGTGGGGGTGGGAGAGCTTACCTAGGGTGCTAAGGGCTGGCTGATACAATCAAGGAGGTGCATTATGCTAATGTGGAAGCTATGTGACCAGGGTGGAGAACTGCGACCTTGCAAAGCAAAAGTGTTTTCTGTTTTTCAGAAATCATGAGGTTTCTCATAATGGGAAAGGGGGAGGTATTGGGGCCATTTTGTGCCTGGCCTTGCCTAAAATGGCGCTGGTTATGTTCAGAACCTATCATTCCTGCCTTTTAAGTATAAGGAGAAGGGGAAAGGGGCAAAAGTCTCATTCTTCTGTAACTACTTCCTGCTGGAGATGGGCGAAGATACGGAAAAAATAGAAATTTGTGTTGGTGGGTAAATCAATTAGGTGGCAGGGTATTGGTTTCATGTGGGGAGGCTGTATTCTTCTGGGGAAGGGTCGCTGATTCTGAGGGGCTAATATCCTCCTCTCAGGAACAATTAGATGACCTTTTGGTTGGTGAAGCCTGCATTCATTCCTACAAGAAACTAGAGAAATACCAAAAGAGACAGGAACCAAAAAATAGGATGAATCCCAGCACAGTTAGGGATCCTGGTAGGGGCCTACGCCAGGGTATCCAAGGGTTCAGTGACTGGGGCCACCCCCCAAGATGTGTTTGCATTTTGTAACCCCTTGTGTTGGCGATCAATGCTTGCCTTTAAATGGTTTAAATTGTTTTGGATCACCCTGGACTCATTTACGTAATAATAGCATTCCTACCCCAAGAAGAGACAGGTGCCTTCCTTTTGGCTGTAAGGAGGTCAAGGGCCCGACAGTGCTGTAAAACAACTGTCACAAATGAGGTGACTTGTTGCTGGAAGGAGGAGATGCTATCTATGCTCAGTTCTTCTGAGAGTTTTTGATAGAATTGAGAGGCAGTAGCAAGGTCTGCTATGTCAGTCCCAGTTGCAGGAAGAATCCCTGCCCCAATTTAAAAAGGTACAATTAGTGCCCTACAGGAGCAGGGGCACTTCCTGGGGAGGGGGGCAAAGTTAGTCCTAGTCCCATCTCCATCTCTCCATCTGTCTTGATGCTGATGTCGGTGATCTCGGGGACAAGCCAAATGAATATGCAAGAAATTGTGTTAGGGGGGAGGCAACAGGATAACGTAGTTTCAAAGGAAATATATTCCAGTTTTAGGGCATGGATGAGAAGGGGGGGTAAGTGTGTGGTAGCATTTGGTGGTGTTAGTAGGGTAGAGTGTGGGCAGGCCCCACATAACGCTGATGGTGCTCAGTCCCCACTGAGGTGAGATTAGAGGAAAGTGAAGAGACTTTTGTGGAAATGCTGCGGGCTGCATTGACAGGGAGGGGGGTAACCACAAAAAGTTTCTTGTGAAGTAGGAGACAGATGAGTCACTTGGGGACCAGTCTGATTTGCTGAGGACTGCATCGTCCCTGCAGAGCTGGAGCCTCCATGTTCCAGATAAGGGGGAGCATTGAGATAGGAGGAAAAACAGGGGAAGGATGCAAAGGGTTAGAGAGCCAAAAGAATTTAAAGGGGACATCACCACAATGAAATTGCTAAGAAGCATCCTACTGATAGGATGTAAAGGAGTGCAGGAGAAATCTTCCTACAATGTTACACTCCTTTGGGACAGCACTGGCCCGTCCTGTAGCAAGTACTAGAACAGGTAGTATAATAAAGGTTAGGGATACGGGTGGCATATACATATCATGTCCCATGATGGCAAACCCGTGATAGCAGGTTGGGACCAATCTTGGAGTAGTTCTTTTGCAAAGGACATGAAACAGGCCTGCAAGAGTGAGAGGATAATAGCCTGGGGAAAGATCATCCTTCTTCTGGGATTGGGGGAAGAGTGGAGGTTTGGTGTCCGCTACAGTGTATAACCCCAACCTCCTTTGGGAGTTGTGTAGCCTCAAGAAGTATCTTGATAAGATGTCTGTGTTTATGGGCCCTCCTTGAGTGGTCATGTATCCTCTCTCCTTCCATATGGCCACTCAGGAGTGTAGGATGTGGTGAGCATACTTAGGGTCAGCGTATATATTGACTCATTTGTAACTTCCCAGAGTGAGAGCACGGGTGAGGGCAATGAGTTCTGCCTGTTGGGAAGTGGTGTTGGGGGAGGGGGGCAGCCTCAAGAGTTTGTGTTAGATTTACTATGTCATAACCAACCCAAGAGGTGGGCGTGGAGGTGGCGCTCCCATCTGTGAACCATGTATGTTGGGGCCACGTAATGGGATGCAGGGAAATGTGTGGAAAAGGATGGGGAAAGAGGTCTAAATCCTCCATGCAATTATGTTTTAAGGGTTGTGAGTGTTTTGGGATGAGAGTGGCTAGATTTTAAATGAGGGCAAGGTTTGAGGGAAAACTGGCAATTCTCAATGAAAGTAAGGTGAAGAAGTTGTAGGCAGGAAGGGGAGAGAATTGACTTGGCCTTATGGCTGAGAAGGTCTTGACTGTTTGTTGTCCAAAAGTTAGTTTAGAACTTTCTTGTGTTAAAAGGGCAGCTGCCACCAAAGCCCATAAACAGGGACCCATCCCCAGGCTGTGGTGTCCAATGGTTTAGAGAGGTATGCAACTGGGGAGAAAATATCTCCGGCCCCTTGTCCCAAAAACCCGACCACCAATCCTTGGGTTTCAGTGACATATAAGATAAAAAAATGAGATAGGTTTGGGAGGGATAGAGCTGGGGCTGTGAGGAGAGCANAGACAGGAACCAAAAAATAGGATGAATCCCAGCACAGTTAGGGATCCTGGTAGGGGCCTACACCAGGGTATCCAAGGGTTCAGTGACTGGGGCCACCCCCAAGGTGTGTTTGCATTTTGTAACCCTTTGTGTTGGCGATCAATGCTTGCCTTTAAATGGTTTAAATTGTTTTGGATCACCCTGGACTCATTTACGTAATAATAGCATTCCTACCCCAAGAAGAGACAGGTGCCTCCCTTTTGGCTGTAAGGAGGTCAAGGGCCCGACAGTGCTGTAAAACAACTGTCACAAATGAGGTGACTTGTCGCTGGAAGGAGGAGATGCTATCTATGCTCAGTTCTTCTGAGAGTTTTTGATAGAATTGAGAGGCAGTAGCAAGGTCCGCTATGTCAGTCCCAGTTGCAGGAAGAATCCCTGCCCCAATTTAAAAAGGTACAATTAGTGCCCTACAGGAGCAGGGGCACTTCCTGGGGAGGGGGGCAAAGTTAGTCCTAGTCCCATCTCCATCTCTCCATCTGTCTTGATGCTGATGTCGGTGATCTCGGGGACAAGCCAAATGAATATGCAAGAAATTGTGTTGGGGGGAGGCAACAGGATAACGTAGTTTCAAAGGAAATATATTCCAGTTTTAGGGCATGGATGAGAAGGGGGGGTAAGTGTGTGGTAGCATTTGGTGGTGTTAGTAGGGTAGAGTGTGGGCAGGCCCCACATAACGCTGATGGTGCTCAGTCCCCACTGAGGTGAGATTAGAGGAAAGTGAAGAGACTTTTGTGGAAATGCTGCGGGCTGCATTGACAGGGAGGGGGGTAACCACAAAAAGTTTCTTGTGAAGTAGGAGACAGATGAGTCACTTGGGGACCAGTCTGATTTGCTGAGGACTGCATCGTCCCTGCAGAGCTGGAGCCTCCATGTTCCAGATAAGGGGGAGCATTGAGATAGGAGGAAAAACAGGGGAAGGATGCAAAGGGTTAGAGAGCCAAAAGAATTTAAAGGGGACATCACCACAATGAAATTGCTAAGAAGCATCCTACTGATAGGATGTAAAGGAGTGCAGGAGAAATCTTCCTACAATGTTACACTCCTTTGGGACAGCACTGGCCCGTCCTGTAGCAAGTACTAGAACAGGTAGTATAATAAAGGTTAGGGATACGGGTGGCATATACATATCATGTCCCATGATGGCAAACCCGTGATAGCAGGTTGGGACCAATCTTGGAGTAGTTCTTTTGCAAAGGACATGAAACAGGCCTGCAAGAGTGAGAGGATAATAGCCTGGGGAAAGATCATCCTTCTTCTGGGATTGGGGGAAGAGTGGAGGTTTGGTGTCCGCTACAGTGTATAACCCCAACCTCCTTTGGGAGTTGTGTAGCCTCAAGAAGTATCTTGATAAGATGTCTGTGTTTATGGGCCCTCCTTGAGTGGTCATGTATCCTCTCTCCTTCCATATGGCCACTCAGGAGTGTAGGATGTGGTGAGCATACTTAGGGTCAGCGTGTATATTGTCTCATTTGTAACTTCCCAGAGTGAGAGCACGGGTGAGGGCAATGAGTTCTGCCTGTTGGGAAGTGGTGTTGGGGGAGGGGGGCAGCCTCAAGAGTTTGTGTTAGATTTACTATGTCATAACCAACCCAAGAGGTGGGCGTGGAGGTGGCGCTCCCATCTGTGAACCATGTATGTTGGGGCCACGTAATGGGATGCAGGGAAATGTGTGGAAAAGGATGGGGAAAGAGGTCTAAATCCTCCATGCAATTATGTTTTAAGGGTTGTGAGTGTTTTGGGATGAGAGTGGCTAGATTTTAAATGAGGGCAAGGTTTGAGGGAAAACTGGCAATTCTCAATGAAAGTAAGGTGAAGAAGTTGTAGGCAGGAAGGGGAGAGAATTGACTTGGCCTTATGGCTGAGAAGGTCTTGACTGTTTGTTGTCCAAAAGTTAGTTTAGAACTTTCTTGTGTTAAAAGGGCAGCTGCCACCAAAGCCCATAAACAGGGACCCATCCCCAGGCTGTGGTGTCCAATGGTTTAGAGAGGTATGCAACTGGGGAGAAAATATCTCCGGCCCCTTGTCCCAAAAACCCGACCACCAATCCTTGGGTTTCAGTGACATATAAGATAAAAAAATGAGATAGGTTTGGGAGGGATAGAGCTGGGGCTGTGAGGAGAGCATCTTTTAATTGCTGGAAGGGAGAATGAATGGGTTTTGTGGGATCTAAGGGAATGGTACGATCCCCTTTGGCTGCCTCATAAAGTGGTTGCTAGCACACCAAAGTTAAGAATCCAAAGGCGAAGATACCCTGAAAGCCCCAAGAAAGAAAGGATTTCACCCTCTGGGATAGGAGTAGGGAGTTCAGAAACTACACTCTTGTGATCCACCATTACTTCTCTGTTGTTTGGGGGAGGGGTGAGGTGGACTTCCAAATAGTGAAGGAGAAGAAATTTGGGCCTTGCTGGGAGACAGTCAATGTCCCCTGGAGGCCAGGAAATTAAGGAGAGCAACAGTGTGGACCTGCGAATCCTCATAGGAGGGGCTACAAAGGAGGAGGTCATCCACATATTGTATTAAAGTGCTAGAGTTTCGAGGAAGTTCAGAGAAGTTTTGAGCCAAGGCCTGGCTGAAGAAGTGGGGGCTATCCTGAAAGCCAGGGGCATTATTATCCAGGTGAGTTGTTGGGAATGACGTGTATTAGGATCAGTCCAGGTAAAGGCAAACATGTTTTGACAGGAAGAGTGTAAAGGAATAGAAAAAAAAAAAAGGCATCTTTGAGGTCAAGTACAGAGAAGAAGTGGGTTGTTGTTGGGATTGTGGATAGAAGAGTATAGGGGTTAGAAATGATTGGGGTTATGGGTAAAATGGCCACATTAATGGCCAAGGTCCTGAACTAAATGGTATGAGCCATGAGGCTTTATAACCGGAAGAATGGGTGTATTTAAAGGTGAGTTAGTAGGCTGTAAGAGATGAGAAGAAAGGAGTTTGTGTATGATGGGTTTTAAGCCTATTAGGTGTTTGTTAGAAATGGGGTATTGTGGAACATTAGGGCACAAAGAAGGGTTCCACAACTCAACAAGGACAGGGGAATGTTCAAATATAGGGAGAAGTGTCTCCTGCTATGGGATTAACCTTGTCTGAGGGGGAAGGGAAGGTGTGAGCCTCAGGGGCCAAGTCTGGGGTGGCCTGTAACAGGAGTATTATAGCTGGAATTAAAGTGTTTAAGGTAAGAGTAGCTTTGAATTTGAAAAGAATGTCCCATCCCAGTAAGGGGGCTGGGCATTGAGACATTATTAAGAATTGGTGTGTGAATTGGGTATGATGTAGGGTGCAGGAAAAGGGTTAAGTGATCCGTGGGTGGTATTCTGACCCCATGACCCTTACCATTGTGATAAAGGATGGAGTTGTTGGTCCTGTATATTCAGGAAGGGTAGAGTAAGTGGCCCCTGTATCGATGACAAGAGATCAGCTTACCTGCCATTAGGAGAGTTACCCTGAGCTCATGTGTGGTGATCTCCATGGGGGCCTTTTGCTCTGGGCATCATCAGTCCTCCTCTTGGGAAAAGCCAATAAGCTCTGGTAGGGATGGCTTCAGAGGTAAAGGTTGTGGGTTAGGGACTGGGCCACTTCCTTTCTGGCGAGTAGAACAATCAATCTCCCCAGTGATCTGGCTGTTTGCAGTGAGGACAGGACCTGGTAGGGGGCCTGGGGTTAGTTAGGACAGCCCTGTACCCAGTGGTCTGGTTGACCACATTTGAAGCAGTTCCTGGGTGGCTTGCCCCTCGAGGCAGCCAGCTTTGGAGTATGTGAGCCACAGATGGCATTAGCCAGGAGATGGTATTTGGCCTGATCTCTTTTGTAATGATCCTTTTTCTCCTCCTCATCCCTATTGTTAATAACCTTGAAAGCTGCTTTGAGGAGGTCTGATTGGGTCACATTTGGACCATCCTCAAGCTTTTGTTTTGTTTTGTTTTTTTGTTTTGACTATCAGGGGCTGATTGGATAATGAAATGAAGGCCAGGCTGCAGGTTAGTTTGGTTCTATATGTGTATATTTATGTAAAGCCTTAGAGAGGTGGGTTAGGAACTCACTGGGATTTTCAATGGATCTCCGTGTGATTTCTGTAAGCTTGTCATAATTGACTGACTTGTGAGTAGCCTTTCAGAGGCCAGAAATCAAATGTGTGATCATGTTATCCCAGAGATCCTGATCCCTGTGGTCAGCCTGGTAGTCCCAATTTGGGTCCATGCAAGGAACGGAAATGGCTTCCATAGGCCACCTATACTTTTGAGCATGTATTTCATCTGCCTGTTTTGGGCTGTTACTCAGACCTTCTCCCTGTCTTCAGGGGATGGATATGTGTCTGGGTCAGACTGGAAGGATCCCAGTCATTTTTCAATTTGGGAAAATTCCTAAAGAGAAAGGGGATATGCACCTGGATAATCCCCTCCATCCTAGCCACTTCACAGGGGGATATAAAAGAGCCGGAGCTGAGGTGGGGTTGTCACCTGACAAAGGAGGAGGAAGAGAGGGGTTGGGTGGCTGAGGGCTAGCATCTGGAGACCAGTTAGGGGGAATAGAGGAAAAAGGTGAAGGCTGATAAATCAGAAGATTGATCTGAGTCTGGAGGGGGAGGTTGCGCGTAAGCTAGGAGAATTTGAGATGTAGGACAGCTTTGACAGAGAGACAAGGAGGCTTGAACATAAGGAATCTCTCCAGCTTTTGCCATTTCAGTGACAAAAATTGTCTAAATCTCTGACAGTATCTAAATTGAAAGTGCCATCTTGTGGCCACTGGGATCCACTGTCTAGTTTGTAAGACGAGGCATTCGAGTTTTAATGTATCCCTGGAGGCTGAGAGATTGTTGACAGCCCAGAGACATAGAATGTGGAGGAAATTGGCCAGGAGACAGCCCAGAGGCATGAAGTGTGGAGGTTTGGATTGTGAGGATCCCATGTAAAGGGTGAGAAATGGGCAGTCTTAGTAGAAGAAGAATGTCAACAAGGAGTGTCCTCTTTGCTGTGCATCTTCTTTTCAAGCAGAAAGCCACCAACCAGCTAATGGAGCATCTTCCAATAGCTGGGGAGCACAAGAAGTGTTCCCTCAGCCAGGTGCCTGGGCTTTGTAGTGAGTAGAAAGTAGTTGTAGATAGTAGTTAGGGGAACCCATTGGAGTAGGTAGGATAGACCCTGAATTGAGGCCTATGCTGGATGTGTTGGTCTGAAATGGCAAAAGGAGAGAGTCTCGGAGGCACCCAGTTTGGCAGGTCTGGGATAGGTGGCCAGGAGGGGCCAATCAATCCAAGAGAGGGGATCGTGCAACCATCCAGCCAGAACCCTTCCTGGGTTTCAGCACCATAGTAAAAGAAAATGAGCAGAAATGCTGGGTACCAATCAAGCTTTATTAAAGGAAAAGCTTCTGCTGGGCTGTGCTCAAAATGGAGGAGAGCACCAGATGTGGGGGTGGGAGAGCTTTAATACGGTGCCAAGTGCTGGCTGATATAATCAAGGAGGGGCATTATGCTAATGCAGAAGCTATGCGACCAGGGTGGAGAACTGCGCCCTTGCTGAAGCAAAAGGGTTTCTGTTTCTCAGAAATCATGAGGTTTCTCGTAATGGGAAGTGGGTAGGGGTTGGGGCCATTTTGTGCTTGGCCTTGCTTAAAATGGTGCTGGTTATGTTCAGAACCTATCATTCATTGCTGACTTTCTCCACTGCAAAGTTATTGTTATTTTTTTCTTTGTAATTAATAAATATCTTTGGGTAAATGCTTTAAGACTATTCAAATTTAACCATTCTCAAATGTTCACCAACTAATTTTAATATCCATCAGTGATATTAATGCCCATCAGTGATATCCATCTTACCACAATAATTACTGTGACCCAAAGTGATTTTTCTACTCCCCTTATTTCTTTTATATTTATTAATTGGAATTATGAGGAATAGCTGTCCTTTATCCCATAGTTACTTACTCATTCAATTATTTCTATTGCTATGGACTTATGGATATTTATTGCAGTCTATAAATTTTAACATTATTTTGGGGGGCCTATTGTCTCACCTTTGTTATTGGGAGTTTTTCCAGGCTGGCTCCTGTTTCTTTTTAACGTGTTTTTTCCACTTTATTTTTTGAGCAATTTTTTTACTTTTTGCCACTATAAGATTATTCAACTTTAACCCATTTGTCAACTCTTCTAGCTGAAGCTGAATTTACCTTACTAATGTCAGCCCAAGGCAAGCAAGAACTTGCATCATATCTCTTGTAGAAGGCACCTATGTCTCCGTGTTTTTTCCACTTTATTTTTTGAGCAATTTTTTTACTTTTTGCCACTATGAGATTATTCAAGTTTAACCCATTTGTCAACTCTTCTAGCTGAAGCTGAATTTACCTTACCAATGTCAGCCCAAGGCAAGCAAGAACTTGCATCATATCTCTTGTAGAAGGCACCTATGTCTCCCTAAACCTCGGTTTAGTTGGTTGCCTTGTGACTTCTGACCAAGATGGCCTTAACTTTTCCCTGAGGTTGAAAAAACTTTAGACAGGATTCTTCCTAACTACAGGCCCACCTGACTTCCCTTTTCTTACAGCATTTACTTTAGATAATTTGCAATTGTAAATTATTTCTCTGCCNGGCCTATTGTCTCACCTTTGTTATTGGGAGTTTTTCCAGGCTGGCTCCTGTTTCTTTTTAACGTGTTTTTTCCACTTTATTTTTTGAGCAATTTTTTTACTTTTTGCCACTATGAGATTATTCAAGTTTAACCCATTTGTCAACTCTTCTAGCTGAAGCTGAATTTACCTTACCAATGTCAGCCCAAGGCAAGCAAGAACTTGCATCATATCTCTTGTAGAAGGCACCTATGTCTCCCTAAACCTCGGTTTAGTTGGTTGCCTTGTGACTTCTGACCAAGATGGCCTTAACTTTTCCCTGAGGTTGAAAAAACTTTAGACAGGATTCTTCCTAACTACAGGCCCACCTGACTTCCCTTTTCTTACAGCATTTACTTTAGATAATTTGCAATTGTAAATTATTTCTCTGCCTCTTTGAGATGTAAATCTTGTCCCAGCCTCTTTCCAGTTTTACAACAAAAAAAATAACCTTTGTTAAGGACATGAGAGTTTCTTTAAAAAGTAGTCATCAAGAAAGATCGGGCATCTAATTCTGAGTCTCTGTGTGAAGATAGGAGCCTAAATTCAGAAAGTACCAATTAGCAAACACAGATGGTCTAATGACTTTGACCAACTTCCCCACTAAAGTCCTCCAGTACTTTTCCACTTGCTCATCCCAGTGATTGAAAATGTCCCTGCCTTTTGTATTAGCAGAGTTAAGTCTTTTTTCCCTATTGCAATAGTCTTGAATAAAAAAATTTTCCTCTTCTGTTTAACTTGTCCACTGCAATTTTTCTTTGACACCTCTGATTGGATTTAAGAAAAAAAGTCAAGAACTTGTAGATTTTGGGGCTGCTGTTGTTGTAAATGAGGGATCAATATTTTTTTCCATTTGATACATCCTTAAGTAAAAACCAAAGATGTTGTAATTTTGTTATTGCCATTAACACTTTGTAAAATTTCCATGCTACTGCTGAACATTTTCACAAACTTTTCATATACACAAATGAAATATATGGATACTTATTAAGAATTTTAGAATGTTGGGTCATTGCATTGGAGTGAGAAGGGAATAATACGAGACCAGTATCAAATGAAAGCAATAGATCAATGAGCACAGACATACAAAGAAAGGTGGCTTATAGGGATATAAGCTCTCAGAAATAAAGTTCTTGAGTTAATTGGAAGTTCTCAAAGAATGTAAGACAAGGAGATTGACTCAGCTTTATTTAAATTTCAAAATATGGAAAGTTCAGCTAACTGAGGGTCTTAGATCACAAATGAACAGAAATGTGGGCAATTACACAGTAATGTAGTCACAAAGAATAATATTTGTGGAATTTCCAAATTGAAATAAAATTTTTTAATCT
>NW_007732217.1:16423-19053 GCF_000696425.1 Galeopterus variegatus | reverse complement strand
AATGTAGTCACAAAGAATAATATTTGTGGAATTTCCAAATTGAAATAAAATTTTTTAATCTTTTTTAAAACCCAGCAAGTGATAAATAGGTTATATATTATTCAAAAATATAACTGCTTACTTTGAGGGCGGCATTACATAATCTATATTCAACTGATAATAATCAAATGAGAATATATTTTGCATTTTCTTTTTCATGTGTATGTGACAACATGTATTACACATGGTGCTAAATAAAAGGAGCTATGATCAGCAATAATACATGTTGTATGGATTATTAATCATGGTACCAAATTAAATCACAACAGTATAGAAATATATATAAGCATAATTTATGGACAAGCAAATGTTGTGAATATTTGTAATTCTGTACCATCTTCCTCAAATAGTCATTTTATCAAGAAAAGTGTTGTTAGAAAGAGAATAAAATGCTCATGTTTACATAAACTATTGAGAAGGAAATCTGTTAATTATATTTATATTCAGTTATATATTTAACACTTGTACAGATTTTATAAAATTATATTGAATGCAAAAATATAATAAAGAAGAAAATGTGCATAGAAATAGTAGACATATAATTATTTCTCAAATTAAACCTGTTTAGTGGTACAGGTACACTATTCGTATACTTTGTCAAGATTTAAATTAAAAAAAGATGTTTACTGCAGTTCATTTTCAAATTATATTCCATGCATTATCCCTTCCAGCCAAAATGTTTTGAATCTACATTGATCTCTTCTGCACAGGGATATTTGAACAACTTGAGAGCAGGAATGGTGCCATATAACTCTTCTGTGTAGTAGACATCAATAAATGCTGGGTGATGATGTGTGGATGACTCATTGTCAGTATTATGACCAAACATAATTGTACTGTGCTGTAATGTAATGATAGGATGGAGGTGTCCTGATATAAGCAGGAAAGCTTATTTATAAATGGAAATGCCCTCATTATCTGGGTGTTCTGTCTTCTCTTTGATTGATTTTCCTTTCCATACTTGTGATCAGATTAGCACACTTCCTTCTTACTTCCAATTTACTGTAAACTGGGGCATGGAATTCAGGTAAATCAAACTTATTTAAATTACGTGCAAAACATAAGTTAATAGGCTCTCTGTCACATCCTAAAGGCACTCTTGTGAATACAATGAATAGGCTTCTAGAGCTTGTTGTTTAGGCTTCTCACAGTAATATTTATTTGTTGAATTGTTTGATGATTTCAATATTGCCAGTATGGGCAGCATCAAAAGACAAAAAATATATCAATATCCTGGAATAATGATCCAAAGAAAACACAATGTGAGTGAATTTAAATTAGTCTATACCCTTGAAACATTTAGATTTTTTTTAAAAAAATAAATATACAGAATGATTTAGATATAGCTTAGCTCTATTTTTTTAATGAACATTTCAATTGAGTGTTAATTATAAGTAAATAATGTTCATGGGTGTTGCACATTTCTAATACCATTTTGGGCTCTTTATAGTATAAACATAGTATCCTGAACAAAGAATGTAATTGTTTTCTTGGCTGGTCAGAATTCATCTAGAGTATTACACTTAGGTATGGAAGTCATTTTATAAAAGGGACAATGACACATTGAGGTGCCATCTTCAACTCTGATGCTGATCATCTGGATAACATGTTTTTAAAGAAGTGTCTGAAAGTTAATAGTTCTACAGAGATGGAATATGTGAAGGAATGAATGAAAGAATGAGAAGACTACTGGTAACAGCATCTGATGATTGTTTTCATGCAACTAAAGGTTATCTTGTGGAAAACACTCCTTCCAGTTCTTGAGTGCTGAATTCAGGCTAATATATAGACATAACGAAAAGAGGATATATAAAGAATTGTCTAATAACTTGCTCTGTCCAAAACTGTGACAGAGTGCTTCAGAAGGTAGAGCACGCCTGTTGTTGAAAGACAAAAGTAGGAGATAAAGTGGGGAAAGGGCTGACAACTCAAGAAGAACCTCACAATTTAGTTGACTAATGAGGTCACCGAGGTACTGGTGCTGGTCTTCACTTTGTTGGGAACACAAACTCAGTAGCGTTGGTGCCCCTAACTGATCTGATCAGGCTGTTAAAGGTTGACTCATCCGAATCAAATTCATCAAGACTGCAATATATAATTATATGTATAAGTACATATGTATAGTTTTATATGTATATGTATATATATGACTTTATATAATATAATCATAAGCTTGTTAAAGTATGTTCTTACTTTTATGATAGCCTATTTTGGAAGACAACTTATAGTAACCCACCCGTTTTGGTGAGAAAGAAACCAGAGAAAAGATTGTAAAATCTTGATCTTTATGGTTAAAATATATACTGTGAAAAAATATATGGCATGCTAGGGCCACATGTGTCAAAAGGATGAAGATACTTACATCAGCGTTTTGATGGCTTCACCCACCAACACCACTTTTTTGGGCTTCTATGCAGATCATCACCTTTGAAACAACCTTTCTTTTTAGAAAAAAGTTTATGCTACTGCCACATTTATTTAAATTTCAATTATTATGATACACACCAGGATCCTGAATGAAATTGTATCCTATGGGTCTTCAGTCACACTTACTTATGTGAGGATTACTCTTGAATGTCATGAATCTCATT
>NW_007732217.1:13578-15623 GCF_000696425.1 Galeopterus variegatus | reverse complement strand
TCATTATGTTTTAGTTTTTACTGGTAAAATGTGCATGGACTACTTTATTTCTGTCCCAGAGAATCCAGCATTGGACCTCCTGGGAAAGTCCAAGGAGAAATAGAAGCATCATTGGTTAGGAACTTTGTAAATGGAAGGATATTTTGAGATAACAGAATAGATTATATGGCCTATAAAATCCCTTATACTTCTACAAAAAAATAACAGATAATATTTAGTTTCCAATTTTTTTGCTGTGAAAAATTAAATGCACAGAAACATTTAAACACTAATACAGAGTACATCCATATTTTCATGAGCTAGCTATAACAGTTTTAACATAGAGCCAGAGCCATATTCTATTATTTTTCTGAACCACTTGAAAGTAATTCAAAACATCATAGCATTTTATCCCTGAATATTTCAGCAGGCATATCCTAAAATAATGGGCATTCTCTTAAATAATCCTAATATAATCAGCACACTGAAGAAAATTAACAATCACCTCCTAATATTGCCTAATACTCAGTCTATAATCAAATTTCTTCAGTTGTCTTCCAAATGCCTTTTACAGCCTTTATTTTTTTCCTAGAATCAGGACATAAACTGGGTTCACAAATAAAATATACCTATTTTTGATATTAAAAAACACTGGAGAGGGTCTCCTTTATTTACAGGAGACATGCACATGTCACATATGGGCTTTATTTTCATGGTTGTGACAAGTGGATATTGATAATATCTGCCTCATAATATTATTGTATAAATGGGATAATTGCTTAAAAGTGCTCATCAGAGTGAGTGGCCTAAGAGGAGTGTGAACAAATTCTAATTACCATTATTATTGCCTTTAGGACATAGATAATCAAATATGACCGATAATTTAAGTTAACTCTTTGTTTTAACCCAGCCCCCGAAGCTTATAAAGAGTTATAATAAAATAAGACAGTTTTATCCTTTGAATATAACTTACTGGGTGTTAAGAGTGTTACTTTTTGACAGATGAGGAAACTGAGAGCTTATTAAAGCTAATATATTTATANAAGAGTGTTACTTTTTGACAGATGAGGAAACTGAGAGCTTATTAAAGCTAATATATTTATAAATTTAATTTACAGGTCTATACATAAATATGTAGAAATGTACCACTCCTTAAAATAAAGTCCAATTTCAATCTCTAAATGTCATTTAAAAAACATACTAGTTCCCCTTATCTGCAGGGAATACATTCCGAGGTCCCCAGTCAATGCCTGAAACTGCAGATAGTACCAAACCCTATATATAATATACATAATATTTTTTCCTTTGTTACATTTTCATGGATAGATTTGTTTTCACTGTAGGCTTTAGCAACATCAGCATACAACTTTTTTCTTTCCTTATTGTCAAGAATGTTAGTCTTCTCACTTAAAGGAAGCACTTTATGGTGTCTCTTTAGCATAACTGAATTGCCAGGATCACTATTCTTGTGCTGTGGGGCCATTATTAACTAAAATATGAGGGAGTCTTCAAAAGTTCATGGAAAATGTGTATTATGAAAAGAAAAAACTATGCATATATTGCAAAATGTTTTGGGCACCACAATAAACTTGTACTAGCATGTCTGGACAGGACCTAGGTTGAGGCACTTAGAAGGATAAGGCACCAGTTTGAAAAGAGTCCCCTATTGGATTAATATGAATTCTGCAAAAATTGAAGTAGGAACAAACATCAAATTTACAGTGAAGATTCTGTGGAAGAATGGTGAAATCATCAATGCTTTATGAAATGTTTATGGGGACAATGCCTAAAAGAAATCAGCAGTTTACAAATGGATAACTCATTTTAACAAGGAACAACACAATGCTGAAAATGAAGCCCACAGCAACAGACCATCCACATCAATTTGCGAGGAAAATGCTAATCTTATTTGTGCCCTAATTAAAGAGGATTGACGATTAACAGCCAAGACAATAGCCAATACTGTAGACATCTCAACTGGTTCAGCTTACACAATTCCAACTGAAAAATTACAGTTGAGCAAACTTTCTGCTCAGTGGGTGCCAAAATTATAGTACCTAGATCAG
>NW_007732217.1:10860-12495 GCF_000696425.1 Galeopterus variegatus | reverse complement strand
TTGCTTGCAAAGGTGTCTAGAACCTGATGGAACTTACACTGAAAAATAAAAGTTATTTTTATTTTTTAAAAAAAATTTTATCTTTTAATTTCATTTTTTCCATGAACTCTTTTAAGTCCCCTGGTATACCTTGAAACATGATGTTGTACACAGTAAATACATACAATTTAATTTTTCAGTGTAAATAATGAGGGAAATTTTTTTTTAAAAAAAGAAATTAGATGAGTGTGCTAAGGGAAAAGATAATAAAGAATTTAAGAGGGTCAACAAAAATTTCTTGGGAAGATGTCCATTTAGAAGATGAGAGGAGGTGGAAGACTGAGAACTGTTAGATGTAAGGGGAAGGCAAGGCCAAGAGAGTTCAGTGTAAGAGAAGGCAAGGGAGGAAAGCATTCCAAGGACCACTTTAAGGTCAGTAATTTAAGGTGCTATACACAATTTAAAGATAATAAAGACTGAGAGAGGAAAATTTAAAAATTCTGTGCTCCCTGTAATTGGAAAGTTTTAGAGCAGGTGTTTGGAAACTACAACCAACAATCAGATCTGGATGCTGACTGTTTTTGTACAGCCCTTGAGCTAAGAATTGTTTTTACATTTTTAAATCATTGAAAAAAATTTAGAATAGATGTAATCAGATGATCAGAGTAATATTTGTGACACATGAAAATTATGTAAAATTCAATTTTCATTGTCCCTAATAAAGTTTTATTGGGACAGGGCCACACTGATTTGTTTACATAGTATCTGTGACTGCTCTTGCAATACAACAGCAGAACTGAGTAACATGGCAGAGTGCTGTGGTATGTATTGCAAAGCATAAATTACTTACTATCCTGCCCTTTACAGAAAAATTCTGCTGACCCTTTTTTTGAGTTGAACTGTAAACAAAATATATACCTAAAAATGGTTAATGGGATAATACAACTTTTGCTTGAAAAGTAGAAGATAACATTAGAAATAGAATTCTGAAGATTATTGCACAGACTGAAGAACTTAATGTGCTAGTTTAGGGAACAGCGGACAGTTAATATCACTAAAGAATTTAAAGTGTTCTTACATATTATATCATTTGACCTCCAAAACAGCCTGTGAGGTGTATATCGTTGTATCTAGTTTACGGATGAAGAAACTTACATTCTAAAAGAAATGTGACTATACTTTGGAGAACAATTATGTTTGAAGGTGGAACGTGATAAGGAAATTCTGTCAAGGAGAATGTGGATATTTTGGTATAACATGGACAATATTACTCATGTTTTTGGCGTGGTGATAGAACAGCAACTCTAGAGCCAGATTTTCTGATTTGCATCCTGATTCTGTCACTGACAATATTATAATCTTCAGCAAATCACTTAACCTTTTGGAGAGACTCAATTTCTCTTTCCATAAAATTGAGATGATAATAACACAAACCTTATAGAGCTGCTGTGAAGATTGAAGTTTAAATGTATGTATAGTGCCTAGAAGAGTGTCTGGCATATATAAGTTTTAGCTATTTTCATTGTCTTTGGCAACAGATTCGAAAATCAATAAACACACAATATAACCTCATTCAGATGGCAGTGTTTCAAAAAGCCTTTGACAGGTATTTATATCAGAGTTCTCTACAGATCTGAGCAGGAGTCTAGACATATA
>NW_007732217.1:8825-10001 GCF_000696425.1 Galeopterus variegatus | reverse complement strand
GCCTTTGACAGGTATTTATATCAGAGTTCTCTACAGATCTGAGCAGGAGTCTAGACATATAGCCACCTGGTGATATATGTCAGACTTCTACTTACCTGATTTATCTTAAGCTTTGTACCTCAGTTTCTTTGCTTATCCTGAATAAAATAATACAGTAAGAAGTTTTTACCCAGAATTCTTAAATATCAAGTATTCTTTTGAGTCTTATTTTAAAACTTTTATAGTGATTGAAATTGATGGCACATAAATCATTCATAGAAGCACTTAAAGCCTTCAGTAAAGATATCGATAATTTAATGTTTTGTTGCTGTTGTTCCTCTGTGAAAAAGACCAGAATTATCCAGAACTTTTAATTTTGCAAACTATTGCCCACCTTTCGACCCTAATCTTGTCAGAAGTACCCGTCTATTGATTGTAATTTACCATGTGTGTTGAGATGTTATTAAGGAAATAGAGTGCAACTGATGCGCTCTCTGTCCACGACAGGGTCAGTCTCAATGTTATCCAGTAATCGACTCTATTTCCCGAATGGCAGGTAGGTAGCAGTTGCAATTATTGTCATTCTGTGTCTGGGGAAACTTAGAAGGGTTAAGTGACAACCTCAAGGTCATATTGGAAATCAGTGTCATGCCAAGTAACAAAACTTGGAATACACTTAACTTCTTGAATAGCTTTAACTTCATTATGAGGATAGTAAATAATTTTCCATAATATACCAGTGTATGCTTCAATGTTATTTATTAGAACATCATAGATTTATTACCTCTGAAATACAGAATATAAAAAGAGGCCCCAGTTAAAACTATCTGTAGCTATTACTGAAAGTTTAAGCACTTTTTATGAGAAATGAAAAGAAAGATAATGACCAATAGTCAAGATAGATACAACTTATTTCTATTTTTGAGCTAGTTTAATGGGTTGGTAGCTTATAATTTACTTAGCATGCTTCCATATTACTTTTAATTTCAGAAGCAGTGAACTGTGTTTTCATTTACGTGCCTTGCCATATGCCAGCAGCATTAAAAGTTGCTCTTCTTTTAACGCATCACATAGGGTACATTTCCTGATAGAAGAAACTACAAACTATTTTTGGATGCAAGGGGAAAGCACTTCTACAGCTCATCAATTTAAAACCTAGTCTCAGTGTAATTTAATTCTTCAAATAAAATAAAATAA
>NW_007732217.1:0-8266 GCF_000696425.1 Galeopterus variegatus | reverse complement strand
CAGCTCATCAATTTAAAACCTAGTCTCAGTGTAATTTAATTCTTCAAATAAAATAAAATAATAATAAAATTTTTTAAAATTTAAGTACATAGCCATGAATATATTTTGATTATTTTTAATTGAATAAGAAATAACTATCATTTATTTAGCTTTCAATATGTGTCCACAGCTCATCAATTTAAAACCTAGTCTCAGTGTAATTTAATTCTTCAAATAAAATAAAATAAATAATAAAATTTTTTAAAATTTAAGTACATAGCCATGAATATATTTTGATTTTTTTAATTGAATAAGAAATAACTATCATTTATTTAGCTTTCAATATGTGTCCAACATTATGCTAAGGAATTTAGAGGAAATTTTAGATCAGAAAGCCTTATTGGTTTTCATCACTATGTTAAAATTGAGGCATGACTGATTGATACTGAGATTTTTTACAGGTACCAGTTTATTTTAGAGCCTGGATTAAGCTTATAATAAATAGATAATAAATGACAGACAGTTGATATTGATTCTTTGATTTTCATTTTTCGTTTGGATTTTCCACTGACATTTTTAATTCCTTCTACTCATATATTTAAATGTTTTTGCTATTGTACATTATTAATTCAATGAAGTGTGTTTTCCATATTCTGGACCTAGTATTCAGAGTATTGCAAAGGTTTTTGAGGTGATTTCTTCTCATTTCCCTATCTATAGATATCCTAGAGACTAGCATCTGAAAATACATAGGTATTGTAGGTATCATATCATATTTTCTATATGAATAATCAAATAAGCAAATTCCACCTTCATGATTTATTCTTTTCAAAATGCTCCCTCTAGAATATGCTCATTCTATTATTAGAAGATACCCCAAATTCTTTTTTGACAAAACAATTGCCTAGGCAGTCTCATGAAATTTTATGGCCTTAAGATTATCAAATCATTTTTACTTCAAGATTCTTTTTTATTTAACAAAAAGGCATAAGGCCCAGGTGCTAAGGTTTTGAATATGGTAGTTTAGGGGTACAGAGGGTTTTCTGCCAATCCCTCATTCCAGATTGCAAACAGAAGTCACAATTTGTATACTGTTCAAAATGCAACGTATTTAAAGAATGATATGCCAGTGCAGATTAGATTTATTGTGCAGGGAGAATAGCAACTAATGACTCAGTGTGCTAAATAGGGAGGGCTGCTCATAATAAAACCTTCTCATAGCACTTTTACTTATCCCCCATAACATTTTGTTCATACATATACACCTGAATGTGTTATACACAAAATATACATGCATCCGAATGATTTTATTCACGTGCTTATCTATATACATGTGATTTATAAATGTATACTGTTGTTTGCCAATGTATATTCAGTGTTTATGTAGGGATCTATCTATTTATATGTATGTATATACATATGTAGATAGGTAGACATAGCCCCATTTCAAGTTAAACTCTGTTATACTTCTACCTTTTGAAGTACACTATTAGTATAATTAATAGTCTGTGCTTTTCTAAGAAATCTGATGCATTACACTAAAATTGAATTAGTTTAAAATGTTAATGCATTAGAACTTTGCAAAGTTCCACATTTATTTTAAGGAGAAGATTTAAGTATGTCAAACACCAACTTTTCCATTTTTATCCTCAAATGCAACATTATAGGTCTAGAGCAAAATAATAATTCTAAAGCAAAAACTTAATAGATTTTTACATAAAAAAATAAACCTGGAAAGCTTTTTTAAAGGACTTAAATTATGAAGTGTTTCTGATTTTAAATGAACAAGTTTTATGAATATCCTATGATGACCACTTGTTCCTGAAATACTTTCGACATATTGGAATGATTTTAAATCTAATTATTACATATTTTAGGCTAAGATGACTCAACTGCCTGAGGCAGAGAAGGAAAAGATTGCTGAGCAAGTTGCTGATTTCAAGAAAGTAAAGAGTAAGCTGGATGCTGAGATTGAGATATGGGATGATACAAGCAATGATATCATTGTTCTGGCCAAGAAGATGTGTATGATCATGATGGAGATGACAGACTTCACCAGGTAATTATGCGGGAAGTGATGTGTAGTATTGACGATGGTTCGAAACATTGGTTATATTAGTGAATTCTTAAGGTCTATGGTATTAAAAATTAAGTAGTAGGAGAGAAGCAAATAATGTAGAATTAGAAAGTTGTAGGTGTATAATTCTAGAGGTTTTAGTAAGTAGACATGGAAGAGTTTCTCATAAACTGCTGAGGAATTATTTTAGACAACACTTTATACCCTCTCACTTTTACTTTTTCCAGGAATCTTCTTTGCATTTCATATTAGCATGTTACTTTTACTAAGAAATTGTTAAACCAAGTTATGGTTGCTATTGGAGTTATCTGAATAACTGATTTCTATAGCTACATAATTTCAGTTATAGTGATTTTTAGTATTTTCAGGATTAGTATTACCATGACTTAATGATAGCAATGAAGGAGTCAGACTTTTTGTGTGTGTGTATTCCAGAAATAATAAAAATACGTGTTATAGTTATAAATGTCATTTTATGGAACTAGCCAAAGATCAGTGAAATATATAGTGCTTGCCCTACCAGTTACTAAAATATGCAAAATTACAACAATTATATTTAGTCTTGGTGTAGTTATAAAAGCCACAGACCAGAAGGACACTTTGAAGCAGGTCTAGTACACTTAGGAAACCACTCATTAATATCACTTTACATTATATATAACATAACCTTCAGATGGAGGAATGGAATAAATGTAATTTTAAATTAATAATTAATGGAGAAAATGTACACAGATATTTTATTAATATTGAGTGAGAAAAAGTTTCTAAGAATTACATACAAAGCACTCATAAAGGATTATGAAATTGAACTATTTTTAAAATTCTGTATATTAATAGAACATCCTAAACAATATTGAAAAGGATAACTGGGAAAACATTTGTATCAACAACAACAAAATAACAAAAATGTTATGCCTTTTAAATATAAAGAAAAATACTTTATAAAAAAATTTAAAAAATAAATATTCTAGTAGAAGAATGGACAAGGGATATAAACCAAAATTCATAAATTTCTCCCCATGAAAGATTTCACCAATCAATATTTGAAAAACATTTAACCTAAACAATTAAAGTAAAATGATTTTAAATTTATAACATTGGCCAAAATGTTTTAAATAGGTTTTGGTACAGAGTATGGTGTTGAAAGCATAAATAGTTATAAATCTTATAGTAATTTCACAATATGTATAAACTGAAAACCTTTATAAACGTTTGATATCTATATCATCTGAATCTGAATCTATGTTGCACTTCAGGGAATCAATCCCAAGGAAACAATCTGAAATAAGATTTTTTTTTTTATAAGAATAACTGCAGAATTTTTCAAATAGTAGAATACTTGGAATGATTAGAGTAACGATGTACTGCCACATGAAGTAGAGTCCACAGAAAATAAAGTCATGTTTTTTTTTAAAAGAGTATTTAATAAAACATAGAATATTTTATGAAAAGGGAAAGGTAGTCTGATCTGAATTTTCTTATATATTTAATATATATATATTATATCTAATAAAATATGCATATTATATGTATGGCTGTTCTCTTATGGCTATTTCTTCTTTGTCTTGTTTTATACCAAACTTACATTTGATGACAGAACTCAGTACATTGTACTCCTTTGAAAGGAAATCCACTTTCCAAAGATTATGGGCAGTGAAGATTTCATAGCCGATTTCATTGGAAAGAAAGAAAATTACATTTACAATATATTATACATAGAATTTTATAAAGAATACCTCTTAAATATCAGTTTCTATTTTTCCCTCTTAGTTCTTACCATTTTTCCAACCCCAGCCCATAGCTTTTAAATGTCTTCACATTCTTTTTTATACACAGAATAATTCAGTTTTGACCCATGGCTCAGTTTCTGCAGGCAAAGATTCTGAGAAATCTCTGTCTCTGTTTCTATTTCTCCCTTTCTGTCTCTGTCTGTCTTTCTTCTCACCACATATAAACACACATATATACACTTATAATATAGACATGTATAACACAGACATGCATATGCCTGTGTATAGGAAACAAAGCTATTCTGCAATGGTATTAAATAATGATTATGTGTTTTAATAGTTGGATTTTGGATAAATTAATTGCAATATTAATCTTCTATATTTTTTTATGTTCTGTGATGAATATGTATTTATTTTTAAAAATTTATAATTTGGTTTTAGGTTGGCCCTAAGATAGTGGCAGTTGACTAAATTTAAATCTCTTCACACAACCTTTCCCAAAAGTTAAGACCAAAATAGAACACACAAAAAAAGTCTTACATGATGCCAACTTTCGACATTACTGTGCTAGAGAGCACTGTGAATTTCAAATTACCTTTAAAAATATATACACCAAATTCCAACAGAACTATGGCTGATACTCTGTCATTGCCATAATTTTATGGGTCAAGAGAACAGGGATTGAGATGTTTAAAACACTCTATGGAGAAGAGACATGTGAAAAGGTAATAGATAAAGCACAAATGCAAATTGCACCAAATCAAGAACACCTGATATTAAGTGCTAAAATACTGAACACAAGTCTGGCGTTTGGCATTTTACAACACCGACTATAGGGAAAGAGATTAAAATGGAATGGGATTGAAATTGGGAATGTTAGAGAATCCTCACATTTGAAGGAAAAAGAAATACAGGACAGGTGACACTGTACTATGCCAGTGGTTGGGAAAAGGGAAATAAATGGGAAATACTAAGGATCCTAGAGAAATAAAAGAAAACCATAATATATGTCAAACTCTTCCTTCCCCTAACCACCACCAAAAACATTATCCATTAAGGAAGTCACTTTAAATAATACGACAAAGCAATAGTAACCAAACAGCATGGCACTGGCATACAAACAGACACATGGACCAATGGAACAGAACAGAGAATCCAGAAATCAATCCACCTACTTACAGCCAACTGATCTTTGACAAAGTCACCAAGAACATATCCTGAGGAAAAGACAGCCTCTTCAATTAGTGGTTCTGAGAAAACTGTATACCCAGAGTAGAAGAACAAAAAAAGACCCTTACCTCCTGCCATATATCAAAATCAACTTAAAATGAATTAAAGACTTAATATAAGCCCTGAAACTATAAAACTCCTAGAAAAAAACACAGAGGAAACACTTCAGGATGTAGGACTTGGCAAAGACTTTATGAATAAGGCCTCAAAATCACAGGCAACAAAAGAAAAAAAATGAACAAATGAGATTATATTAAACTAAAAAGCTTTTGCACAACAAAGGAAACAATCAACAGAATGAAAATAATTGAGAAAATATTTGCAAACTATGCATCCAACAAGGGATTAATATCCAGAATATACAAGGAACTCAAACAACTTAATAGTAAAAAAACACAAATAATTAAATAGGTAAAGGAGATGAATAGAAATTTCTCAAAAGACGACATATAAATGGCCAACATGTACATGAAAAAAAGATCAGTATCACTAATCATCAAGGAAATGCAAGTCAAAACCACACTGAGATACCATCTCACCCCAGTTAGGCTGGCCATTATCAAAAAGACAGCATAACAAATGCTGGTGAGGATATGGACAAAGGGGAACCTTCCTATACTGTTGGTGGGATGGTAAATTAACACAGCCATTATGGAAAACTGTATGAAGGTTTCTCAAACAACTACAGATAGAACTCCCATGTGATCCAGCAATCCCACTACTGTGTATATTTCCAAAGGAATGGAAATCATCATGTCAAAGGGGGATACCTGCACTCCCATGTTCATCACAACTCCATTTACAATAGGCAAGATATGGAACCAACCTAAATGTCCACTGACAGACAACTGGATAAGGAAAATGTGGCATATATACACCATGGAATACTACTCAGGCTATATTGCAATGCCTGTCTGGGTCAAGACTGAGAAAGAAAGGAAGTGACATTGAGAAGTAGACAAAAGCAGAAAGGTAAGAGCATGTCACCTGACAGACGGTGAGGTTACAGACTTCCTTACAGTTTTGCAGCTCTGCATGTCTCCTTCCCAAAGGAATTAATGTTTTACTGTTGACTTACTCTGAATCAAATGGAGGAAGGATTCTGATATATCAGTGACTTTGAGGATATTGTAATCTATAGCTAAGTTGTTAAAAGAGGATTCACAACTCCATAGAGTGATAACTCATTGGAAAATAGACACAGTTCATGTTTTGCAGAAGGTAACAAGCTCAACATTCTCACAGTCTGTAGGTGTCACTGCCAAAGGCATTCACAGAACAGGAATACTTGTGTTCAAATTGCAACAAAGGTAGGGTGGCAAAATTGAATTTTAGACTTTGGTAATCTCTTGTGCTTGAACTGAATCCAGAGTCGGCTAAATTTCAGTCCATATGAACTGTGATAAATCTCCAATTGTTTTTAAATAGATGAAACCTTCTTCTTTTCTTCTTTTTTTCTCCCAGTTCTGTTTTAAGGGTTTTTTTTTTTTTTTTTTCCCTGAGATGCTACAATGTTTTTTGGAGGGTTCAATTGAACAGTTTTATATATAGGCTATTCCACGGTTCCACTCCCGTCACATTTCTTTCATTGCAGGTGTTTTAGCTTGTTTGTAATGGGACCTGCGAGAATGGGGGTCACAGCTGGCAGTGCTGTATTTGTCAGCATGTAGTCATCCATTTGCTTGTAATACACTCTCTGTCCTGAATATAGATTTTTAAATAGCTATACTGCTAAAAATTAATAAAAAGAAAAATAATACCTACATGCTTCTCTGAAGTTCCATTAAATGCCCTGTTTCTCATTTTCTTCAAATACTATTTTATTAGTAAAAGGCATAATGGTAGCTAAACTTTAATGAATGCTTATTATGTAATATACCATGATAAATACATTTGTTTCCTTATTTTTATACTGTCGATTATTTGATTGATTATTATATTCTCTATCTTATTGTTAAAGAAATAGAGGTCAGGTTAATTGTTCAAGGACACATAACAAGTGAAATTTGTTTTGATTTGGGGTTGATCCAATTTTGAATCTGATCACCTACCCATTGTATTACAAGTCTTCACCCTGTGCTAAACACAGAGCAAGACCCACTCCTTTCCCCAAGGGGGAAAAAATGGATGCATTTAAAATAGCAATAATTGTGTAATGTGTTGTGTGCTTCTAGCTGTAAATATGTTAGGATTTTAGAAGAGAGGCTGTTTCAGTGGAGAATAGGGTGAACAGAAGAAAAGTGTGAACAAGTGAAATTTGTATTAGACTTTGAAAGAGATGAGGGGGTATCATGGAGAGCAATGATGTAAGCGAAAAAACACGCAAAAGTGGAGGACAGGAGATGGAATGAGTTAGATTCATTTTGGGCTCTAAGGAAACTATATAAATAAAAGGAGGAATTATGGTGGGCATAAAGAAAGTGATAAATTATAAAAGGTCTCAGAAAATCGACAGGAGTTATTTTTGTTAAGTAGGGAATAGGGAACTATTCAAGTATTATGAGTATGGTGCAGGAATGATAGGAGAAAAGGAATCTAGAAATGATATGCAAGAAGAGTGACAGGTACTTGTGGATGGCATGGCTAGCAGACTTGACCCATGAGGGTCTGCCAGAGTTGGAGACTCACCTAATTAGATCAGCTTTGAAAATTCTGGTATAGACTAATGGGACTTTGATAAATGAGTAGAAAGTACTGTAGAAGGCTGGAAAAAAACAAAAAACAAAAAACACTTCGATAAAACTTGTAGCCATTTCTGAACCTTGGTGCAAGATCCTTGGCATACAGACCTTTTGGCACTTCTTCCAGCCTAAATGGAAGACATGGAGCAGGTTTTATTCTAGTCGTTTGTACACAGTTACAAATACAGTAAGGCATCTCTGTTGGTACCCCCAGTGATAACAGTCATTCCAGGGCAAAGAAGTCAAGCTTTAAGATTTTAAACATGATTTCTCCTTGGAAAAGGGCTATCTATATAGTCACATGAGCTCTGCTATATTATTAACACTGAGCCTGTGGCATCTTTTTACAACTCAGCATTCCTTTCATTCAGCCTCTGGTACCTCCAAGTATCAGAGTTAAGGACTTAAGAGTTGGTAGAGAAAGTAAGTCTTTCCTCTTGCACTAGTTACTTTCCCAGTGAAGCATCTTCCAAATTTCTGCCTGGAAGGTAAGAGTCTGGGAGCAGATTGGTGGAGGGTGAGGGGACTGGGAGTCTTTACATTTAGAATTAAGTATTCCACATTCACTT
>NW_007732216.1:134866-141897 GCF_000696425.1 Galeopterus variegatus | reverse complement strand
AAGTTCTCTCTTCTGCTTCTGCAAGCCTGCTGGTTAAACTCTCTGTTGTGTTTTTTATTTGATTGAATAAATTCTTCAGCTTGGCAAGCTCTGCTACATTCTTTTTCAGAGCATTAATTTCCTTGTACATTTCTTCTTTCAGGTCCTGTATACTTTTTCCTCTTTTCATCGTGTTGTCTAGCTGAGTTTTCTTGTATCTCATTTAGTTTCCTTAGAATTATCACTCGAAATTCCTTGTCAGACATTTCAAGGGCTTCTTCTTCTATAGGATCTAGAGCTTCAGAGTTTAGTTTTAGTTTTTTTATTTTTTATTTTTTTTTTTGTCTTTTTCCGTGTCCGGCAACGGATCGCAACCCTCAGTGTCGCCCCCGCACCGGACCGGGACCGGCAACGGGACCGCAACCCTCAGCGTTGCCCCCGCGCCTCGCTCAGCCAGTGGGATCCGAACCCTCGGCGGGAGCGCCACCGCGCTTCCCAAGCGGCGCACTAGCGCAGTGCGCCACCGGGCCGGCCCCATAGTTTTAGTTTTTTGAGGAACCTCCATACTGTTCTCCATAATGGCTGTTCAAATTTACATTCCCACCAACAGTGTATAAGAGTTCCCTTTTCTCCACATCCCCACCAGCATATGTTTTTTGTCTTTTTGATAATAGTCATTCTAACTGGAGTAAGAAGAGATCACATTGTAATTTTGATTTGCATTTCCCTGATGCTGAATAATGTTGAGCATTTTTCCATGTACCTGTTGGGCATTTGTGTGTCTTCTTTTGAAAAATGTTTATTCAGGTCATTTGCCCATTTTTTAATCTGATTGTTTTTTTTGTTTTTTTGGTTTTTTTTGCTGTTGAGTTGATTGAGTTCCTGTATATTCTGGATATTCATCCCTTATCAAATAAATAGTTTGCAAATATTTTCTCCCATTCTGCAGATGCCTCTTCACTATGTTGGTTGTTTGCTTTGCTGTGCAGAAGCTTTCTAGTTGGATATACTCGCATTCATCTCTTTTTCCTTTCATTGCCTGTGCTTTTGAGGTCTTCTCCATAAAATCTTTGCCCTGATCAATGTCTTGAAGCATTGCTCCTGTTTTCTTCTAGTAGTTGTATAGTTTTGGGTCTTACATTTAAGTCTTTAATCCACTTTGAGTTGATTTTTGTATATGGTGAAATATAGGGAGTCTAGTTTCATTTTCTGCATATGAATATCCAGTTTTTCCAGCACCATTTATTGAAGAAGCTGATCTTTCCCCAATGTATGTTCTTGGCACATTTGTTGATGAGTCAGTTTACTGTAGATACATGGATTTATTTCTGGGTTCTTGATTCTGTTCCATGGTCCATATATCTGTTTTTATGCCAGTATCATGCTGTTTGAGTTACAATAGCTTTGTAGCATATTTTGAAGTCAGGAGTGTGATGCCTCCAGCTTTGTTTTTGCTCAGGATTGCTTTGGCTATTTGGGGTGATTATTGGTTCCATATAAATTTTAGGATTGTTTTTTCTATTTCTGTAAAGAATGTCATTGGTAGGGATTGTATGGAATCTGTAGATCACTTTTGGTGGTCTGGTTATCTTTTTTTTTTTTTTTTTTTGCCTTTTTCGGGACCGGTAAGGGGGATTGCAACCATTGGGGTGGGGTCTTCCGCACTGTGCTCAGCCAGTGAGCACACCGGCCATCCCTATATAGGATCCGAACCCACGGCAGGAGCATCGCTGCGCTCCCAGCGCTGCACTCTCCCGAATGCGCCACTGGGTCGGCCCAGTGGTCTGGTTATCTTTTTTTTTTTTTTTGCCTTTTTCGGGACCGGTAAGGGGGATTGCAACCATTGGGGTGGGGTCTTCCGCACTGTGCTCAGCCAGTGAGCACACCGGCCATCCCTATATAGGATCCGAACCCACGGCAGGAGCATCGCTGCGCTCCCAGCGCTGCACTCTCCCGAATGCGCCACTGGGTCGGCCCAGTGGTCTGGTTATCTTTTTTTTTTTTTTTGCCTTTTTCGGGACCGGTAAGGGGGATTGCAACCATTGGGGTGGGGTCTTCCGCACTGTGCTCAGCCAGTGAGCACACCGGCCATCCCTATATAGGATCCGAACCCACGGCAGGAGCATCGCTGCGCTCCCAGCGCTGCACTCTCCCGAATGCGCCACTGGGTCGGCCCAGTGGTCTGGTTATCTTGACAATATTAATTCTTTCAATCCATGTACATGGGTGTCTTTCCTTTTTGTGTGTGTCTTCTTTAATTTCTTTCTCCAGTATTTTGTGGTTTTCATTGTAGAGATCTTTCACCTCCTTGGTTAATTTTATTCCTAAGTATTTTATTTTATTGTAGCTACTGTAAATGGGATTGCAAAATCTATGACTTTTTAATCTGAGTACAGGTATTTCTCTGACAAAAATTAAAATTAAATTATAAAAAGATAGATGGTTAAAATTTGTTGTCACTTAAAAATTTGTCAAACAGTATATAATAAAATATAGAAATAATTGCTCACCATATCTAGTTTTTTAACAAGAAGAATGGAGGAGGGGGAGAGGGAAAGGAGGAAAAGAAAAAGAAGGAAGAGGATGGAGAGAAGGAGAAAGGAGAGGAGAGAACTATTCTGGATAGTTCAGGTGCTTTTCTGAATCTGAATGAAGAACAAAGAAATAAGCCACTCATGAGAATAAGTACTGGTTCATGACCCTGGAACAAAAAGAAAGCAGGAAGAGTCTGAAAAGATTTAGGCAGGGGGTCTACAGTAAATCATTAAATAGGCCTAAGGTTCTGATCTGCCTTCCATTCACCATTTCTAATTTTCATGGAAATCATGTTTATAAGGGAACTCTTTGTCATTCTGCAGCAGGATTTCTTCTTATATTTTCCTTCCTTCCCAAAAGGGAAGTGGTACAAAATTCATAGTGTCAGATGAAGTGAAAGGAAACTAATGTTAAATACTTATAAAGTATTGAAAACAAAGAGATAGTTAGTGGGGGGAGAGAATGCTAAACAGAATGTTTTTGATATGGTAATTTTGGGTGTATTATTATATAAACCTTGGGCAAGTGACTCTTTGAAGTCCCATCTGGGATGGATTTAAATATCAGACCAGGAAAATACCTCAGTATATTTCCTAAACATTTGAAATAAAAAAGTACTCTTAAATTCCTTCATTTAAATTTTGACAAAATAAGTAAAATGCAACGATTCTCCAAGAAACAGAAATATGGTATAAACAAAAGGATGGAACCTCTTTTGCTTCCCTCAAAGATCAATAACACAATAAAAATAAAAAAAAATTTTTTCTCATAATTCATTCTTGTCCGTGTACCCCATTAGTGATTTGTTCTTTCACTTACTAAAATTGTGCTTAATAATGTGTACCAAATGGAAATTTGCTTTCAGAGGATATGTAATGTCCTCTGGGGAACACATGAGACCTCCAGGGCTTCAGGCTGCCTTTGTAGCAAAGGAAGAAAAATAGCAACAGTGATTTTTTTCTTTCTTCTTCTCCTCCTTCCTCCTCTTCTTCCTTTTGCTCTCCTCCTTCCTCTTCCTCCTCCTCCTCCTCCTCCTCCTCCTCCTTCTCCTCCTCCTCCTTTCAATCTGCTTAAACAAGGGATAAGCAGATAAGCAGGAATAAGGAAAAGGGAGGAGGCAAGGAAGAAGGGCTGGGAATATGTCAGCTGTGGTTTATACTGCAATAAAGAAAAATCAGATAATTACTCTAGCTGAATTCTTCATCAAACTAGAGTCTTAAAGAAAGGAGATGCAAATAGAAAGCATTACCAAATTAACAATTTTTGGGTCAAGGGTGAAGTATTTTTCTTTTTCAGGAGCCTGTAAAAACTATTCCAGCTTGTGCTATTTGAAGTTGTTTGGCAAAATCTACTAAAAATGAAATAGGCTACAAAAGCAAAGTGAAATATTACCTCTGCCCAAAATATGCCACTAAGTAATTCCTGCCATAGTAGGACTTTTCATAATGTGTTTTTCTAGTATAATGAAGTGGGAATATTGAATTTGCCAGAATTCCCTTTAGGGTGAGTGCTGTATTTGTAGAGGAAATGCTTTGTCAAACCTATGTGTGTTGGAAGTTTACAGAGTTTGGATGTGTTGTTCCCCCAAAACTCATGTGGAAATCGAATCCCCAATGTAGCAGTTTTGGGACTTGTTTGAGTCATGGGGTGGATTCCTCACGAATGGATTAATGCTCTCCCTGCGGGGTAGGGGTAGTGAGTGAGATCTCGCTTTATTAGTTCCGTTAAGAGCTGGTTGTTTAAAGGACCCTCGTACCTCCCCTCTCTCATTTCCTCTCACCATGTGATCTGCTTGTACCCGCCAGCTATCTGCCACTTTCCTCCATGAGTAGAAGCAACCTGAGGCCCATGCCAAATGCAGCTGTCCCAGAATCATGAGCCAAATAAACCTGTTCTTTTTAAATTTCTCAGTCTCAGGTATTCTGTTATAGCAACACAAAAACGGACTAATACAGAAGCTGAGAAATTGAGTGTGTGAATGTGGGTAGAATGCCCCATGTAGAACAAGAGGATGGATTTCCTGGTAGTTTCTGAAGTAGGCAGAGGGGAAGAAAAGAAAGGAGTGGGGTGGTGGAAGTAGGAAAACAAGGCCTACAATGTAACACCTCTCTGAGACCACCAGCACCATTTTTAAAAAAATTTTTATTGAATCAAAATTGATTATACATATTTTGGGGGTTCAACATTGAGATATGTTGATCAAATCAATATTACCAGACTATATATTGTTACAAATCTCAATTATTCTTTATGCCCCTTGTCCAAACTCTCCCCATCCCCCACTCCCTCCCCCGACCCCCCCTAATTACCCTAAATTTCTTCTCTCCTTCTGAAAGAATAATGGTTACTCTGTTGATTTGTTGCCTAGATGATCTGTCCAATGCTGAGAGGTGTGATCAGGTCCCCCAATATTATCATAGAGCAGATGCTTCTTCTGTCACTCTGAAATGGGATTTTGGAGAGAGACATCCTCTTCTTTTCTTTATCTCTGCTGGTGACTCTCCTTGTGTCAGTGCACTCCAGTGGCTGGCGGACCATCTGCGTGGTGGTTGTGGCATCTAGCCACTTTTGCGGCAGCCATGGTTATGGTGGTGCCACCAGCACTATTTTTTATGAACATCTAATAGGGGAAAATGCACAAGCCTTGAAGTTAGTGAGTAGAAAATGGTGAACACAGAGAGTTTATCTCCAGGATATTATGGGGTTGATCAGAAATTGTCTGAAAGGAAAGAAGAATGGTAAAGGCAGAGAGAAGTGTGAGGAATCAGGAGGATGTTGGACCCTCACAGACCATGATATTAGGGTTTACAGACAAATTAAACCAATTCTTTGAGAGACCAGGTGCCCAAATGATATATATATATAACAATTTTGTTTTGTCTTGTGATTTGTTTTAAACTTTTGGTTTAAAAAATCTGCTCTGACCAAGTCAGCTAAATTATAGTGTCTTGGAAGACCTGGGATAAGTCAGAATCCACCGGTCCTGGAAAACGTTATCATAAGACCACTTTTACTTAGAAGCAGTCATAATGGCACCAGAAGGTTGTAAAATAACCTAGAATTGTAACCCTTACTCTAGATTCCTGCATGTATGAAGTAATGTAGTCCCTAATCTAGGCTACAAATCACCAGTAACTAGAGACATATTAGAAGAGAATGGGGGGCCAACCCTGTGGTGCACCTGGGAGAGTGTGGCACTGGGTGTGCAGCGACGCTCCCGCCGCGGGTTTGGATCCTATATAGGAATGGCCGGTGCACTCACTGGCTGAGCGCGCGTGGTGCTGACAACATCAAGCCAAGGGTTAAGATCCCCTTACCGGTCATCTTTAAAAAAAAAAAAGAGAGAGAAGAGAATGGGGATGGGAGAAGAGGATTTGGAGTTGTGGGTAGAACGTACCACTGAGAAAGGATAGTAATTAATATAAAATGTGCAGGATCTGGGCCGGCCCGGTGGCGCACTGCTACAGTGCGCCGCTTGGGAAGCGCGGCAGCGCTCCCACCGAGGGTTCGGATCCCACATACAGACCGGCCGCTCACTGGCTGAGCGAGGTGCGGGAGCAACACCGAGGGTTGCGATCCGTTGCCAGACATGAAAAAAGACAAAAAGGAAAAAAAATAAAAATAAAAATAAAAAAAATAAAATGTGCAGGATCTAGCACTGGGAAATGGCATCGCCTCAAAGGCACCAAAGTATTTCTCTTGGTGGCAAAATGCTTGCCAGAGTTTAAAAGAAAATTGTCACAACTCATATGCCAATGTTTTGGCTATACCCAAATGGGAATTTGAAAAGACCTCCACATACCTGTTAACATTAAAGGACTTCTTCTGTAAGAGATGCAACAAGGTGGTGGGGAACACAATTCGGAAAACAGGACCAATTGGAGGACATTGCTTTAATAGTAATTTAAGCAAAAAATTAAAGTAAATAAAAAGTCAAGTTCAAGGGCCTCTCACTACCACCCACCCGCCTCCCCACAGAGTGAAAAGCTATACCACTTCAGGCTTGGAAGTCGATGCAGAGGTAACTTACTCCCCCTTGTCCACCATGACCCTAATGGCTGATTACCCACCCATGCATGAATGCCTTTTTGACGAATTAATGTCTGAAATTCTACATGATGTTCTGATATACAAGTCATTCTCCTAAGAAATCCACATCTTCTTGGGGCTGGCTGGTTAGCTCAGTTGGCTAGAGCATGATACTGATAACACCAAGGGTAGGGGGTTGACCCATCTATCAGCAAGCTGCAAAAAAAAAAACCCCAAAAACCCCACATCTTCTCAAATTTGATTCTTGTTCTCTCTACATATTCAGCAAACTTTGGTCCCTACCTCTAGTCTACACTCTGGCCCTCTGCGTTGGCACCAGGACATTGCTTACTTTCCACAGCTGCTTGGCAGAAGCAGCTCCTACTATGTTAGGCGAGGACTCCACATTCTTGCTCCTAGATCGAAGATGTATGGGCCGGCCCGTGGCTCACTCGGGAGAGTGTGGTGCTGATAACACCAAGGCCCCG
>NW_007732216.1:133778-134047 GCF_000696425.1 Galeopterus variegatus | reverse complement strand
CAAGGGTTAAGATCCCCTTACCGGTCATCTTTAAAAAAAAAAAAAAAAACTCGGTAGAGTGTGGTGCTGAAGATGTAAAGAAAGAACATTCAGATGTTTACCCAGATATTTATGGCCTTAGAGGCTCAAATAGCAACATTAAGTAAACATAAGAAATATGCAAGGTATGTAAGGTCTTTCCCCAAGATTTCAACACCTGAAAGCATAAAAATCTGAGAAATATACCTAAAACAAGAACAATGAATAAAAATAGTCCTGATTTGTGCCTG
>NW_007732216.1:131686-133351 GCF_000696425.1 Galeopterus variegatus | reverse complement strand
TAAAGCGACTCTCTCAGATATTTCACAACACTGAAATCAGAAAGAATAAAATATCAGAAGCTCATCCAGACTTAGAAGAGTATGAGCATTTGCCAAGGCACAGAAAGGGTGTTCTCTCCGTACCAAAATTATACAGTGAGAAGGTGGCAAGCACTCCTCAAACTACTCATGATATTTATTTTACAAATAAAACTCTTTAATTCTCAATATGTCTAATGTTTCAAAGTATAGTGTACTAAATAAATATTAATTTCACTATTTTGTTATTTCCTTATTCATAACTAACAGTGAGGCAGTTTTTAATGTTCTGACAAAAGGTCACAGAACAACTGCAATTTTTCTCTTTGATTATTAAGATGGCTGTGCACAGTTTCAGCTTGCACAGTCATTAAAGTGAAGACTGCCTGTATGAAGTATTTTTTAATTAAAACTAATCCCATGTTTTCAAAAACATAAAAAAGGATTAAGCTGCTTCAGGATCTAGTAAATTGCTCCCAGAAGGAAAACTGGAAATATGCTGCTTTTCCCTAAATATTATTCCAGAGCCAATGATAATGAAGCATAATGGGCAACAAGCAGATCTTCATTAAGAATAAAAGCTGTCTGCTTCAAAGTAAAATCTATCACAACCTCACTTAAAATGAAGTTTCCAATTTTAAAAGCATGACAGTGCTTTTGGAGGTGGGAGTTCACTACCAATCTTGGAACCAGCATATTGTTTATATTGGTTCCTCTGGTTATCTGAGCTGGAGGAATTAATTAAAAGACAAAACAAAACCTCAAAGACCAATTCTCTCATATTTTTCCTATGTCCTTATGTTCCCGTCCCAAAATGCTGGTGAAGGTATTAGGGCTGAAAACAAATATTGTGTCCAACAAACCAAGTTCACATACCAAATAAAGCTTTATAAAGATAAATGACTAAATCATAGCTCCCCCTACCCCCACCTGCAATTAAATGGATCAAAATAAATGTCGTTTTTGAGAAAAAGAACAAGGAAATAGGAGAAAATGAAAATGCAAAAGTGGGCCTCATATATGTCATAGGTATGTCTTCTGAGACTCACTTCATATTGTTCCCTAAAAATATAAATATGTTTTAAAATATAAACTTGTTTTAAGGTAATAAGAAAACTGTCATATTTATTTATTTAACAAATCCTATATAGTTTTTACTATATGCCAACACCGTTCTAAGCATTTTATGAATATTAACTCAGGGAGCCATATCAACAACTCTTTCAGGTATTTTTATTTACCCCATTTTGTAGATGAATAAACTAAGGCACAGAGAGAGTTTAAGTAACTAGATCACACAGCCAGTAAACAGTAAAGCTGGAATTCGAACACAGGCAGACTGGCTACTGACTCTGTGCTTTTTTTTCACTATGCTATAACATGTTGTCAATTCCCTCCCCTCAGCAGTTTAGTTTGGTGTGTTTCTATTTTTCTTTGCAGATCCCTCCCACTGATTTCTATTTGTTCTGCTGACACTTGGAAAGCATTGTCCTTTCTACTCGTTTATAAAAACATAGATCTAATTTATAAAAACATGATCCTAAAGTACAATTTTCATTCACTCAATGGTCTATGAATTTTCAGTAAGATCGCATTCCATATAGAGCAGAGATGTACCTTTGTTTCCTGAAGAGACAGAGGCCTATC
>NW_007732216.1:130128-131134 GCF_000696425.1 Galeopterus variegatus | reverse complement strand
TTAAAATGGGATGTTCTATTGTACTGCCAAATTAATCATAAGGCCTCTATTCACTAATTCATCACTGTTTAATTCTCAAATTTTCCTCAGCAAGAAACCCTTTGCATTTGCCACACCCAGCCCCTAGGCTGCATATTTTTACAATTTTTGAATACTCAACAAAATCTATTTTTAAGTAATGAACAATTTTCTTTCTTTTGTAGATGCTGGACAGAGGGGTACAAGAGCTATGTAAGTCATTTTCCTCTCAAAACCATGGGTCAAGCCTATATTGGGGGTTAAAGAAAGAAATAAGATTCAGGTTGAATTTGAGAATGAAGCATTAAACTGGACTGGACTGAGTCATTAACTATGATGGTTATGGTGAGGATTAGAGGAGGTAACATATGCAGCATCTTTGCCCTCAACAGTGGTGGGAAGACTAGTAAATTCACAGGCAGTAGGAAAATCTNCTTTTGTTCACAATTCTATCCATTCTATGTCATTTTCCAACATGGGTTATTTCCTTACAAGGATATTTAAAGGAAGAATTAGGGGGACAGCAGAAGCCACATGCTGCCTTACAGATAAAATTTTTCCTCTAAAAGATGATAAGCCACATGGATACCTAAGGACTAACCTTTTATAATCAATAAGTCATCAATGGGTGCTCAATTAGAACACAAACAATAAAATTTAAAAGGAAGTTTTAGAACCAAACTATAATGCAAATATCCCCTCTAAGGTATAAATTGTCTTTAATATTTCTTACCTACTTCAGACCATTTCTCAAAAAAAACATATTCAAACACTTTACAAACAGCTTACGTGAGTCTTTCCCAAAATGCTTAGGCTGCTATCTTTTCCAAAATAATTAACACATTTCAGATCCTAGGTAGTTTTCAAAATGTTCAACAGTCCCAGTCATTGTTTCCAATAGCACACATTTATTATCTGTATTTCTCATTATCAATGAAGAGAACACTTCAAAAAATAAGCCATGTACCCTTTCAAGCATCATTTCTTT
>NW_007732216.1:125717-128779 GCF_000696425.1 Galeopterus variegatus | reverse complement strand
ATTTTCTACACATCACTAAAAAAACACTGACAGTGTGGCATCTCCTCTCTCAAAGACATGACCTGTGGTTAAATGTCTGTCTACATGCATAAAATATGGGTGGCTGCCCACTTTTAAGCCAGTACCAAAGAGAAAGTACATTTTGCCCTCCTCACCACAGCCACCATCTATCTTCATCCGTCACTCCCTAAAGATCCAGCATTACAGGAGTTACAGCTAATGCTAGATTCAAGTGTTTAATGAGCGGAAAATTTAAACAAAAACAAAAACAAAAGAGCCATCACAAACTGCAGATTAAGGGATCAGCAAAACTGCTGGCTTAAAAATCCCATTCGACCTTGCCAGTGCATTAATTAATATAATAAAAAACACAAAGATCTTGCTTAAAATTAAATGAGTAGGCTGCCCACGAACATTTTGCCCTCCTCACCACAGCCACCATCTATCTTCATCCGTCACTCCCTAAAGATCCAGCATTACAGGAGTTACAGCTAATGCTAGATTCAAGTGTTTAATGAGCGGAAAATTTAAACAAAAACAAAAGAGCCATCACAAACTGCAGATTAAGGGATCAGCAAAACTGCTGGCTTAAAAATCCCATTCGACCTTGCCAGTGCACTAATTAATATAATAAAAAACACAAAGATCTTGCTTAAAATTAAATGAGTAGGCTGCCCACGGCTTACTGCCCACTCTCTGAGCAAGCATCTGCTTAGAATGTAACTGATTGTGTTCTTGGGAAGTTAAAGGAAGGGAGGGAAAATTGCTTTGGCAGAGAATCCAACAGCTAACTATGCCCTTTTTGAAAACAGAATTCTTATCCTGTTTTTAATGCCAAGCACATACAATGTCAAGTAAATTGGTCTTAATACAAAACATGACAGAACTGTAGCAAATAGATGAATGTGCTACTATTTACATCAACAAAAATAATAGAAAATATATATATACAATTAATCTTATAGTGTTAAATCAGTTTTTGAAAATTTTCTCCTTTCCAACTGCACTACCTTCTTGTACCTAGAACAGCCATATATTGGGCACTCAGTAAATATGTTTAATAACCCTAGTCAAAAACTATACACCTGCCGATGTTCCATAGATGTTGTTAATGTTAGAAATTCGGTATTAGTTCTTGATGCCTAAACTCAAAGGCCAAACATCTTGTTTTCCCATCACTGTTGCAGGCATGATAAACAATAAAAAAAAAACAAAAAAGCTTCCTTGAGCAGCTTACTTCTGGTCGGCAAGAAAAAAATACACAAATATGAAAAGTTAAATAAAAATATAGAGAAATAAGAACTGAATGACTGATAACAGTAAACTTTGATATTTCTATTACCGTTTCTTGCTAAATAGTAAAAGATGCCATTTATTAAGCATCTATGTGCTAAACACTATAGTAAGTGGTTTATGTACATTACTTCATTTAGTTCTCACAACTCTGCTTCAGATTAGGTTCTACAATCCCTAGTTTTACAGAAAACAGATATGCAAAGAGGTTGTCCAGGGTGATGGCATTAGTAAAGAGCAAAGTTAGAATCCCAGTTATCTGGCTTCAAAGATTACACTCTTTCCAAAATGCCACACTGTCTCCTGGTTTTAAAACTTATAATGTATGGGTTCTGGTCAAGATGGCGGAATAGACAGTTCCAAGCATCACTCTCTCCCACAAATCAACCAATTTACAACTATAAAAATGTAACATCAGCCAAGCTGAGACTGCTAGAGCTCAGGGGAAGAGGAGGAGAGACCTACAGAGTTCATGAAGGCAGGAGAAAACACAATGAGAGAAAGAAAAAAAACTGCTCTGAGCATTTCCGGCTGCGGCTGCCTTAAGGCTCGAGCTGCTGAGTGCATGGAGCAGGAGCCAGCAGAAGCTGCAGCTATGCCCTTCAGATGGAGTTACTTGGAGGCAGCAGGGGAGAAGAGGGCCTTGGAGGCCCCCAGGACAGGAAGACCACTAATAGGGTTCCCATGGACCCACACAGGAGTGAGGAGCCAGAACAGCTGAAAAAGGGGAGCCATTCAGAGGCTGATGAGTCATCACAAGGGACAGGCACAGGGCCTGCCCCAAGGGAAGTGTTTGGAGCATGGGCGGTAGGTGAGACAGGCACACAGGGAGAACACTGGGACACAGCAAGGACAGCCCACCTGCCCCCCAATCAGCGCAGGACCACTCAGAGGAGACTGGTCAGGAATATAGAATTTCATGGGGTGCAGTTTGATGAAAAAACTGAAGCCCAGATCAGAGTTTCTACACAACACAGATCCACGGGGTCTCTGGAGAGCCGGAAGTACCTATAAGGTCAACCATTAAACCCTGAACTGCACAAAAAGCCTTCCCTAGGAAAACAGCAGCAAAGCAGCAATTAAACTCAACCACACAACTCAAGTACTGGTTCCCACAGGAAGTTCCCCCATTTTAGAAGTAAGCAAAGGACAAAAAATTAGTTCCAGCCCAGGCATATCACCAGCACCTTGGGTCCTGCCGTAGGACCAGAGGCTTGGAGAAAGGGACTGGACTCCCCTCCCACAACCAGGCATACCGAGCCAGTGCCTCAGGGCCACCCAGAGACCCGATGCATGGAGCCGTGGACCAGACCCTCCTCCCACAACCAGGCATACCACGGCAGCACCTCAGGGCCCACCCAGGGACCTGAGGCATGGAGAAAGGGACCAGACCCCACAACCAGGCACACTGCCAGTGCCAAGGAGCATGCCAAAAACATCACCTCCATGTAGGTGGCTCAACACAGCCACCACAATAACTATGGCTGCCACAAAAGCGGCTAGACACCAAAACCACCATGCAGATGGTCCGCCAACCACTGGAATGCACTGACACAAGGACAGACACCAGCAGAGATAAACAAAAGAAGAAGATGTCTCTGTCGGGCTCACTCAGGAGAGTGCGGTACTGATAACACCAAGGCCCCGGGTTCGGATCCCATATAGGGATGGCCGGTTCGCTCACTGGCTGAGCGTGGTGCTGACAACACCAAGTCAAGGGTTAAGATCCCCTTACCGGTCATCTTTAAAAAAAAAAAAAAAAAAAAAAG
>NW_007732216.1:117603-124717 GCF_000696425.1 Galeopterus variegatus | reverse complement strand
GGCCCGTGGCTCACTCGGGAGAGTGCGGTGCTGATAACACCAAGGCCCCGGGTTTGGATCCCATATAGGGATGGCCGGTTCGCTCACTGGCTGAGCGTGGTGCTGACAACACCAAGTCAAGGGTTAAGATCCCCTTACCGGTCATCTTTTAAAAAAAAAAAAAAAAAAAAAAGATGTCTCTGTCCACAAAGCCCATTTCAGAGTGACAGAAGAAGCATCTAATCTATGATAATATTGGGGGACCTTGTCACAATTCTCAGCATTGGACAGATCATCTAGGCAACAAGTCAACAGAGTAGCCATTATTCTTTCAGAAGGGGAGAAGAAATTTAGGGTAATTGGGGGAAGAGGGAGGGAGTGGGGGAAGGGGAGAGACTGGACAAGGGGCATACAGAATAATTACGATTTGTAACAATACATATGCTGGTAATATTAATTTGATCAACATATCTCAATGTTGAACACCCAAAATATGCATAATCAATTTTGATTCAGTAAATAAATAAAAAAACTTATAATGTATATTTGTGCCTCCTCTCAGAGCTACAGAGATGCCTGGAAAATGTAGCTTGAATATTGAAATACTAGAATTACTAGGACATTTTGAGATTTTTGTAAGAGAAAAAATAGTCTAAGATTTTGAAATTTGCACTCTCTGTTCACTGTACACGTGTAAAGAATGAAAGAGTACTTTAGGAAAGACAGGAAAATTTCATGAAGGAGACAAAATTTGAACTTTGCCTAGAGGAATCTAAAATTAAATAATATTCACTCCCAGCACTCAAGGAGACAATGGTCTAACAAGAGAGAAAGCCTTAAATCAATGGACATTTATACAAGATAAAGACATTTATTTTTTATTTATTTTATTTTATTTTTTTCTTCTAAAAAGATGACCGGTAAGGGGATCTCAACCCTTGGCTTGGTGTAGTCAGCACCACACTCAACCAGTGAGCCAACTGGCCATCCCTGTATAGGATCCGAACCCGTGGCCTTGGTGTTATCAGCACTGCACTCTGCCAAGTGAGCCACGGGCCAGCCCTAAAAGACATTTAGAATTTAACTAATTTTTTCTTTATACTACTAAAACCTGGGTTCTACATTTCTGTAATTAAGCATATCTGGCCTCAGGCAAGGTTCTTAATGATGTTCATGACTCATATTGAACGCATCCTTCATTTTCCTACAAAGTGAAAAATAGGGTTCTAATAATTCAGATAACCAGTAACATTATACTTTTGTGAATATATTTTCAAAAATCAAATACAGAATTTGTAATTCTGTTACACGTCATTTTAAATAACAAAGATAAAACATAATTGTCACTGGCCAGCCACCAAAAAACCCCCACATAATTGTAAAAAAATTCTAGAAATAAAAAAATGTATAAAGCATGAAGGGAAAGCCCTCTTCCCCCTCCTTAATTCTATTCCCCTGGAATCTTTCCATTCATTCATTATTCAACAAATATTTATTGAGTGCTTACCGTGTGCAAGGCAATGTCCTACCTAGACTCTTAGACAATCCATGAACAAAATAGACAGAGATCCTTATTTTTATGGAGTTGACATTCTACTGAGAAAAAGGCAACAAATAATAAATATATAAATTATGTAGTAAATCACAAGGTGCTAAGTACTTTGGTAAAAGCAAGTTAAGTAGGACAAGGGGGATTGGCAATTCAAGCTGGGTGGGTTGCAATTTTAAACAAGGAATCCAGAGTAAGCCTCAATGTGAAGTGACATTGTCGATGCAAATCCAAATATATATTCATTCATTATCATTTTTACAAACACAATATCATATTCTGATGCTGCTTTTTTCAGTTCTAAGATAGATTATGAGCATAATTCCAGGTTACTGTATATGGATCTGCTTCATTTTTAGTCATTGCATGGTATTGCATTATATTTGTGTACCACTGTTTATTTAACCAAGCTTGTCTTGAAAGTTACTTAATCTGTTTCAGATATTTTCTGCTATTACAAACAATGCTGCAATAAACATCTTTGTCCATATCTCTGTGTATCTGCAGGACTACTTCTATAGAATCCTAGAAGAGGAGTTGCGGGATCAAAGAATAGACACATTAAATATTTGATCAATAATGTTAAAGTGCTTCCTAAGGGCCGGCCCGTGGCTCACTCGGGAGAGTGCGGTGCTGATAACACCAAGGCCACGGGTTCGGATCCCATATACGGATGGCCGGTTTGCTCACTGGGTGAGCGTGGTGCTAACAGCACCAAGCTAAGGGTTAAGATCCCCTTACCGGTCATCTTTTAAAAAAAAAAAAAATTGCTTCCTAAAAGGCTGTATGAATTTACACTCCCATCAGCTGTGTTTAAAAATGTCTTTTTTTCTTACACTTTCATGAACACTAGGATCACCATTCATTTAAATCTTTGCCAATATGATTGGGTTTTTTTTTAACAAAAAAACCTCTTGTAAAATATTTGCAGTCCTCTGGGTTTTTTGTCATATGTTTATAATTCATTGATTCATAATTACTAATATGAAATGCCAAAAATATATTTAAGTTATAAAGCAACCTTTATAGCTTTAGTGTCAGGTCCGCCGCCAGCAGCCGACCCGTACAGCCCTAGCCTCGTTCCTTTCAGTGGGCAAGCGAACGGCCCAGGATTCCTCTTTCCCTCCGGTCCCCTTTTGAAGGAGACAGGGGAAGAGAGCCGTGAAGAGAGGTGAGCAGTTCTATCAAGCAGTTCCGTTTATTAACACACAAGCATTGGCTTTTAAAGGTAAATGGCAAAGGCAGGTTTTTTACATCCTCCAATCAGCTTAAGGGTTAAGGGCATGCATCCTGTCTCAATACCTAGCTATTGCAATTATGCAGTGTTCACAAGTGCAGCCAATAAGGGCTAAGGCAAGGTTCCCGCAGACACTCCCACCCTGCTTTCTCCCGGCACCGGCACCGTCTTAGGCTGCCACGTTAATCCACTTGTAATGTCACTTTAAGGTGGTGTTAGTTTTTTAAAGGCCCAACACTTTAGAACTTTATATATCCTATAGAATGCTCTGAATATTAATTAATATTAACTGGAATATTACTACTAAATTAAATAAGACCTCTTAGTAGTATTTATTAAAATGTCCTGACTTTCCATTACTCCTTGAACCTTAATTTTCTCTGGCTCTATACACCGTAAGTATGTTGTTTTAACTTAAGACTTTCAGTTAATTCTCTCAGCCCTTGTAGCATTTTATCAAAGACCTTGCTAGTTTTTCAACAAACTGGGTTATGACCCAAAAAGAAAACAAGTGGAACTTCTCAAAAATACTAAGCACAATTGGGAGCTTGAATCTGTGTTCAGACCTAGGGAGGGGAACTTTATCACAACCACCAACAAGCCAGGGAAACTCTAGAATTGTAATATTTGGGACTGTTAGCAAGATTTATAGAAGGAACTAACTTGATTCAAAGGAGGCCCAGACAGATTAAAGACTAATGGGAAGAGACATAGCATTTGCTTTCTATTTTACCTCTCTTGCTTATCCTGAGTTTTCTTTCACCTTTGACTTTTCTGTTAGCTATGGTTAAGCATTCTTAACTTCCCTATGTTAAAATCTTTTTCTATATTGCTCAAATTTATCTTGAGAACAGGGAAATAGCCATATAAAGTCAAAATAAAGAATACAAGATTAAGGGCACTTCTTAAGTACTGCAGGCAGCAACAACTCTGCCTGTTTCCACTCTTGTCCCACTACAATCCATTGTCTATACAACAATAAGAATCAGAATGAGACTAGGGAATAAAAAAAAAGAGAGAAATCATAACATTTCACTTTTTTTAGTGGCTTTCCATTGCATTTAAAACACAAATTCCTTACAATGACCTATAAAGCCCAATAGAATCTGGCCCCTTTTCTCCTACTCTGTCACCATATTCCAGGCAAAATTGCCCTTTTCTGTTCCTCCACACACCCAGTATCTTCACACCACCAGGCTTTTTAAATGTACATTTCTCTGTGGCTCCAATACTTCCCCTAGGTGGTATATGACAAAGTCTTTCATTAGGACACGTTAGGATGTTTATAACTATTTTTTAAATGAATAAAGGAAGAATGTAGTAAATATTTGAGTTGGTCTTATATTAATTAATTCAGCTAACACTTTTCCATCATCTATTACTTGCTTAGCATTGGTGATATAAATTGAACATAAAATAAGTTAAAACTGTTGGCTAATATACCCTCCGCCAGAAAAGTAAAATGGCGTTAAAGACCGAGATACACAAAATGGCGCCTGAGAAAGTTTTCCGGAAAACCCCCACCCAGAAAAATCCCCTAGCTGCCACGTCACCTTCCCGCATGCGCAGTTTTGCCCACCTATGAGAAAGTCCCAGCTCAGCTTAAACCCTGCTTGCTTCCCTCCCCTTTCTTCTTAGCCAATAGGAACAGTCCAGCTCAGCCTAACTGGATATAAAAGGCCCACCCCGACTCTCCCCGCTGCTGCTCCCACTTCTGAGAGGGCAGCCCGCTTGTTCATTTTGCCTGCCCGATACACTTTGGTTGAGTCCCTGTCTCCTGGTGTGTTTCTATTGCGCTCGGGCCAGGGTTTTCCCTTTCAAAAACAGCCTTTCTCCTCTCTCCTTTCAGTAGAAAAAGGACATTTGTATTAGATGCTTACAGAAATTTTTTTTTTTTTGTCTTTTTCCGTGTCCGGCAACAGATCGCAACCCTCAGCGTCGCCCCCGTACCGGACCAGGACCGGCAATGGGATCGCAGCCCTCAGTGTTGCTCCCGCGCCTCGCTCAGCCAGTGAGCGGGAATCGGTCTGTATGTGGGATCCGAACCCTCGGCGGGAGCGCCGCCGCGCTTCCCAAGCGGCGCACTATCCAGTGCGCCACCGGGCCGGCCCCTACAGAAATTTTTAAATACCTAAACTGAATGGAAACAGGATTGCTAAATCGAAAATTAAATCAATATGGAAACAAATCAACAATTATGCTTAAATTCTAAGATCCTTCCCCACTGTGGAAACTGATTTTATTCTCTTATTTTTTCCAGATGCAATTACTCAAATGTTTCTTCATTTGGGAGAGTCCTGTCAAGAACTCGAGGGAAAGGTGAGATAATTGTATAAGCTCCCTGGTATAAACAGTGCAATAAGCTTACCATCCATCTTCAATAATTATCTCCTCATAGCCAATCCAATTTCATTCGTATCTCCCACTGCCCCCTCTACCCACTAGATTATTTTGGAGCAAATTTCAGATATTGTATTATTTTACCAGTATTTTTGTATGTATCTCTACAAGATAAGAACTCTCTCTCAAAAAAAAATCACAATACCATCATTACACCTAAAAATTAACAATAATTTTTAATATAAATAGCCAATTCATGTTAAAGTTACTCCAGTTACCTCATAATTTTTTTATAGTTGTTTTGCTCAATTCAGAAGCCAACCAGGATCCACATATTACATGTGGTTGAGAGGTTTCTTAAATTTCTTTAAACCTATAATTCTGTCCCTAACTCTTCTCTTTTTTATTTTTATTTTTTGCAATTTGTTGTAAAAGAAACTAGAAGTAGGAGACAGGATCAGATAGGTAGCCAGGGGCCAGATCCCACTGGGCTTTACAGGCCACTGTAAGGACTTTGGGTTTTAAGTGCAATGGAAAGCAATTAGGAAAGTCAAATATTGTAATCTCAATTTTTTCTAGCCTCATTCTCATTCTAGCTACTGTGTGGACAATGGATTGTAGTAGCCAAGAGTGGAAACAGGCAGAATCATTGCCATCTCCAGTACATGCCACCACCATTAACCTTGTGTCCCTCAGTTACAACTTCACGTGAAGATTTTCCTTTTCTCAAATAATCAATAACTACATTAGATATAGACATTTCCTGCTAAACAGCCCTCTTTGGGATGAGAAACAACCTTCTTTTCAAAATTCTAGATAATGAACATGAGTGAGCATACAGCAGATTAATCTTGGCATGGCAGAGAATAGCCCTCACTTGCTCTGAAGTGCTCCCCTCTGTGCAGAGACAAAATGGACCTTGGCCAGACTCGCCAGCATGAACTGAATCCCACTGTTAACAGCAGCTTGCAGCACAAGCCTCAGTGAGTCTGCTTGAGTTGGCAGCATTAAAAGAAACTTGACCCTCGTTAAATATCAGAGCCAAGTACCCCATCTTATTTTTTCCAGCTTCTACTTCAAATGAGCACTGCGAATAGAACCCAAAGATCTAATAAAATACACCTTTCAAAAAGAATTCATACAGAAGCTTTTGAGTTTGCACACTGAAATGTAAGTGCCAGGAAAGGGGCTTTCTTAACACAGGATAATTAATAATATATTGTTTTATTCTCCTCTTTAAAAAGATCAGATTTTCCAATATTCTTTAGAAGACACAATAATTTTTGTTACCATGAATTCTTTTTTAAAAGTTACTTCATGTTTACCAGTTCCTTTTGCCTTTGTTGTATAGTCACAATGACAAATCAAATAATGTACTGTTTGAATGGACTTTAGTGTCAGACCAGTGGCTTTGAATCTCAACTCTATCCCTTTCTTACTTTCGTAATCTTAGGCAAGTTACTTAACCTCTCTGAGTTCAGGTTTCCTTTTTTACAAATTGGGGATAGTAATAAAACTATGTCATAGGCTTGTAATGAGGAATAAATGAGTTAAAATCTGTAATGGATTTTGAACATAGCCTGATCCACACTACTATGAAGCATTAGGGATTGTTACTAGCTACCAAAGTTTTAAAATGTTGGTGAGGCCTATGATTTTCTTTTTAGTTTAGTTTTGTTTTTGGTGTATTCGCAAAGTGCAACCATCACCACTATCAAACTCCAGAGCATTTTTATCATCAGCAAAAAGAACTTATACACATTAGCAGTCACTCCCATCTTCTCTCCCCTCAGCCCTTGGCAACCACTAATCTACTTTCAATCTCTATGGATTTGACTATTCTGGACATTACATATAGATGGAAAGACAGAATATGTGGCATTTTGTGTCTAGCTTTTTTCACTAAGCGTAATATTGTTTTTAAGATTTATCCATGTTGTAGCATGTATCAGCACTTCATTCCTTTTTTTTTTTTTTTTTTTTTTTTTTTTTTTTTTTTTTTTTTTTTT
>NW_007732216.1:84638-117338 GCF_000696425.1 Galeopterus variegatus | reverse complement strand
GCCCCCCCCGCGCGGGGCGGGGGGCCGGCAGCGGGATTGCAAGCCTCAGTGTTGCTCCCGCGCCTCGCTCAGCCAGTGAGCGGGAGCCAGTCTGTATGTGGGATCTGAACCCTCGGACGGGAGCGCCAGCCGCGCTTCCCAAGCAGCGCACTATCCAGTGCGCCACCAGGCCGGCCCAGCACTTCATTCCTTTTAAGGGCTGAATAATATTCCATTGTATGGATATACCACATTTTGTTTATCCATTCATCCATTGGTGGGCATTTGGGTTGCTTTCACTTTGGGGCTATTATGAATAATGATGCTATAAATGTTCATATACAAGTTTTTGTATGAACCTAAGTTTTCAATTGTCTTGTTAAATATCTAGGAGGGGGATTGCTGGATCATGTAGTAGTCTATTTTTAACTATTTGAGGAACTGCCAATCTGTTTTCCAAAGTAGGGGCACCATTTTATATTCCCACCAACAATGTATGAGTGTTTCAATTTCTCCACATTCTTGTCAATACTCATTATTGTTTGTCTTTTCTATTATAGCCATCCTAGTGAGTGTGAAGTAGTGTCACATTGTGGTTTTGATTTGCATTTTGCTAACTAATGGTGTTAATTTTCTTTCATGTGCTTATTGGTCTTTTGTTCTTGGTCAATCTGGCTAAAGCTTTGTTAATTAATTATGTTAATTTTTTTCAAAAAACAAACCAAACTTTAGTTTCTTCGATTTTCTCTTTTGTTTTTATATTCTCTATTTCATGTGTTTCCACTCATTTACTATTTCTTTTGTTTTGCTTGCTTTATGTCTAATTTTTCTTCTTTTTCTAGTTCCTTAAAGTATACAATTAGGTTATTAATTTAAGACCTTTCTTCTTTTCTAATATAGACATTTGCAGCTACAAACTTTCCTCTAAGCCCTGCTTTAGCTGCATCCTACAAGTTTTGGTATGTTGTGTTTTTATTATCACTCATCTCAAAGTGTTTTCTGATTTTTCTTGTGATTTCTTCTTTGACCCATAGGTTATTTAGAAGAGTGTTGCTTAATTCTAATTATTTGTGAATTTCTCACTTTCCTTCTGTTACTGATTTCAAATTTCATTCCATTATGATCACAGAACACACTTTGTATGATTTCCATATTTTTGAATTTATTGAGACTTGATTTGAGGTGGGGCAAGATGGCAGACTAGAGGTGCCCAGGGTGTGTCCCATAGACAAGGACCAGAACAACTAAAAGACAGCTAAATATTGACAGGAGCATTGGTGAAAGAGCATGGTAGTGCAGCAGGAGACTGGTGAGATCCCCATGGAGCATGAAAACCCAGGATGGTAGCACAGAGAGGAGATAGAGGCATACAGCCTGAGCTTCCATGTCTCTGACACTAGGATTGACACAACAAGAATCTTCCCTTGCAGTGAAAAGGTAGCAGAGGACCCACACCAACACCCATCCTCACCACACAGGCCCACAGATCCTTTGGATAAGCCTGGAGCCAAATGTGGGGAGCACCCTAGAAAACACACTGCATCTCTCTAGAACACTAGCACAAACTATTCAATCTCTGTGCCCCACCCTCAAGACCCAAGCTGATGTATGACAACAGCATCTTAAAACCAAGGCCATTAAGAGAACACACCCTGCCCTGGGGCCAGTAGCCACTGTGCTTTCCCAGCCTTAGGGCTCTGCTCTTGTCCAGTTTACTCACAGGAGAGGCTATAATGCCCTGATCCTGGTAGCTTGAAGCCTGGGCTCACAGCAGGTGTGACTCCAGTTCTACAGTCTGGGAAGGCAACTCTAGTCCTGCTGAACCGACACACCCCCACATCCCCGGCCAAAGAACAGAAAGACTCTGCTCAGGCAGACTACCACCCCCATTCCTCCCCCTACTTCCCAGCCCTACCAGCTGACTGGCTTTTGTGCACCTGAGTGCATACCTGTAAAAACACAACCTGTAAAAACAGCTCACGGGTCTTGACCTTAACAATATGCCCTTGGGCCAGTGGAAATAAAGTGCATCCACCCTTCTGGAAAAATGAAGAAGTAGCCAGGTGGTTCTGTCCTGACGATTCCTGTCTAGAAGCCTTGCCAACAGTCCCAGAAGTAGCTGCACTGGCCCCCTCACTACAGGCCTGCCTAGCGACCCCACTCACCACTCAAGAAGTAGCTGGATGGGCCCTCTCACTACAGCCTGGCCTAGTGGCCTCACTCACTTCCTGAGACGCAGCTCAGCAGCTCTGCCCTTGGCAGTCCAGCTCCTGAACTGCAGAGGGAAGCACGACCTAGCACAGGGCCCCAAGAACTGGCATAGCAGAAGGGCCACTGGCAGACCTACATTTGGCTAGCTGAGCCAAAGTGCACCCACACCCCTGGATCAGAGAAAACAGCTCAGCTGTCACACCCCTGGAAGACCCACCAAAGAGTTTTTGAGCCATCACTTGCACATGCATTCAAGTGAGAAACAGATTGGCTGATGTGCCGCTGGGGAGCCCACCCCTAGTTTAGAAAAGCAGAATGGTGACTCTGCCACTAGCAAACCAGTCCTGGAGACCCTGACATGCCATACACCCACACCCCCAGCCTGAGGATCAATCCAGCAATGGCATCCCCTGTGAGCCAAATCATAAGACAACTTACCCACAGGGAGCATGTGGACACCCCTGGCCTATGAATCAACCCTGCAGTACCTCCCACAGCAAAGCTATGCTACTGCTGCCACAGCCTCCAAAGCATAGATCACTGAGTCACTCGCAGACACAGTGAAAGTGGATTACAGCTGAAGAAACTACACAGAGTCTACACTCCTTCATGCAGAACAAAGCCATTGCATTCTATCCAATTGACACCCGAGGATGCATTTGCAGGCAGAAGTCTTTACCCATGAAAGCCACTCTACAAAACTAAAAAATGTGACTGTTCCATCAGATACACAGATATCAATGCAGGAAACAAGAAACATGAAAAAATTAGGTAACATGACACCACGAAAAATAACCAAATAATGCTCTAGTAACTGCTCCCAAAGAATAGGAAATTGCCTACTTGCTGGAAAAGGAATTCAAGTTAACGATCTTAAGGAAACTCACTGAGATACAAGAGAATACAAACAGTTCAATGAAATCAGAAGAACAATTCACAATCTGAATGAGAAATTCAACAAAGAGATAGGTATCATTTTAAATAATCAAGCAGAAATCTTGGAATTGAAGAATTCATTGAATGAAATAAAAAATACATCTGAGAGACTCAACAGACTAGATCAAGCAGAAGAAAATTTATGATCTTGAAGAGAGCCGCTTTAAAATAACATGGGAAGACAAAAAAGAAAAAGAAAAAGAATGAACAAAGCATACAATTTAGTGAACAAATATTCAAATCATGAGCATTCCAGAAGGAGAAGAAAACCAAAAAGATATTGAAAACACATTTAAAAAATAATAGCTAAAAACTTCCCTCGTCTTCAGAAGGATGAGAACACCCAAATCAAGGAAACTCAAAGGTCCTCAGATAGATTCAACCCAAACAGGTCATCTCTAAGACACACTGTAGTCAAACTATCCAAGTTAAAGACAAAAAGAGAATTCTAAAAACAACAAAAGAAAAATGTCAAGTCACTTATAAGGGAATCCCCATTATACTAACATAAGACTTCTCAGAAGAACACTAAAGGCCAGGAGAGAATGGGATGATATATTCAAAGCACTGAAAGATAAAAAACTGCCATCCAAGGGGCCGGCCCGGTGGCGCACTGCTACAGTGTGCCGCTTGTGAGCGCGGTGGCGCTCCCGCCGAGGGTTCGGATCCCTCATACAGACCAGTTCCCGGGGCCGGCCTGGTGGCGCACTGCTACAGTGTGCCGCTTGTGAGCGCGGTGGCGCTCCCGCCGAGGGTTCGGATCCCTCATACAGACCGGTTCCCGCCCACTGGCTGAGCGAGGTGCGGGCGCAGCACCTAGGTTTGCAATCCCGTTGCCGGTCCCGGTCCGGTACGGGCGCGACACTGAGGGTTGCGATCCGTTGCCAGACACGAAAAAAGACAAAAAGGAAAAAAAAAAAAAAAAACTGCCATCCAAGAATATTATACCCAGCAAAGCTATCTTTCAGAAAAGGAGGGTTGCGATCCGTTGCCAGACACGAAAAAAGACAAAAAGGAAAAAAAAAACAAAAAAACTGCCATCCAAGAATATTATACCCAGCAAAGCTATCTTTCAGAAAAGTAGGAGAAATAAAGTCTTTCTCAGACAAGCAAAAATTAAGGGAACTTTTCACCGCTAAAGCAGCCTTACAAGAAATGCTTATGGGAGTCCTAAATGCTTAGAAGAGAAAGAACAATAACAACCATCATGAAAATACCTGAAAATATAAATTTTACTGGTAGAGTAGATACACAAATTATGAAAAGAAAGAAATCAAAACGTATCAATACAAAAAAACTACCAAACCACAAAGATAAACATTAAGAGAGGAGGAAAGGAACAAAGTACACACAAAACAATTGGAAAATAATCAATGAAATGACAGGAGTAAGATCTCACATATCAACAACAATTTTTGAATGTAAATGTATTAAATATTCCAATTAAAAGACATAGACTGGCTGAATGTAAAAACAAAACAAAACAAACTCATACATATACTTCCAACAAGAAACAAACCTTACCTACAAAGACACCCATAGACTGACAGAATAAGATACTCCATGCAAATGGAAAACAAAGCTAGCAGGAGTAGCTATACTTATATCAGATAAAACAGACTTTAAATCAAAATCTGTACTAAGAGACAAAGAAGGGCACTATATAATGATAAAGGGATCAATCAGCAAGAGGATATAATAATTATAAATATATATTCACCCAACACCAGAACACCCAGATATATAAAGAATATATTATCAGATCCAAAGGGAGAAACAGACACCAATAAAACAATAGCTGGGGACTTTAACACCCCACTCTCAGCATTGGACAGATCATTGAGACAGAAAATCAAAAAGGAAACATTGGATTTAAATGGCACCATAAACTAGATGGACCTAACAGACATATATAAAACATTTCATCCAACAGCTGCAGAATACCTTATTTTCATCAGCATATGGGACTGATCCATCCAGCATTCTCTAGGATTGACCATATGTTAGGCCACACAACAAGTCTCCAGGAGTTTTATAAAATTGAAATCATATCAAGTATTTTTTCTGACCATAATGGGATAAAGCTAGAAACCAATAACAAGAGAAACTTGCAAAACTATACAAATACATAGAAATTAAACAACATGCTCTTGAACAACCAATGAAGAGATTAAGAAAGAAATCAAAAAATTTCTTGAAATGAATGAAGACAGAAACACAACATACCAAAACTTATGGGATACCAAGGCAGTATTAAGAAGAAAGTTTATAGCAATAAACTCCTACATCAGAAAAATAGAATGATTTCAAATAAACAGCCTAACATTGCACCTCAAGGAACTAGAAAAGCAAGAACTAAACCCAAAATAGAACAAAAGACATAATAAAAATCAGAGCAGAAATAAATGAAAAGAGACTAAAAATACAACACAGAAAAGTAATCAAACGAAAAGTTGGTTCTTTGAAAAGATTTAAAAAATTAGCTAGATTAACCAAGAAAAAAAGAGAAAAGACCAAAATAAATAAAATCATAAATGCAAGTGAAGATATTACAACAGATAGCACTGAAATATAAAGGATCATCAGAGACTATTATGAACAACTATATACCAATAAATATGAAAGCCTAGAGGAAATAGATAAATTCCTGGATGCATATGCCCTACCAAGACTGAACCAAGAAGAACTAGAAAACCCAAATAGACCAATAACAAGTAATGAGACAGAATCAATAATAAGAATCTTCCAACAAAGAAAAGCCCAAGACCAGATAGCTTTAATACTGAATTCTACCAAATATTTAAAGAACTTACACCAATACTTCTTAAACTGTTTCAAAAAACTGAGGTAGACAGACTTCTTCCAAACTCATTCTATGAGTCCAGCATTATCCTGATGCCAAAACCAGGCAAAGACACTACAAAAAAAATACACACACACACACACAACTATAGGCCAATATCCCTAATGAACACAGATGCAAAAATCCTCAATTAAATACTAGCAAACCTAATCCAATAGCACATCAAAAAGATTATACACCGTGATCAAGTGAGATTTATCCCAGACATGAAAGGATGGTTCAACATATGCAAATCAACCAATGTAACACATTGCATCAACAGAATGAAAGAAAAGAAAACATACATTCATCTCAATAGATGCAGAAAAAGCATTTGATAAAATTTAACCTCCTTTCATGGTAAAGACCCTTAACAAAATAGGTATAAAAGGGGAAAGTATCTTAATACGACAAAGGTTATATATGATAAACCCACAGCTAACATCATACTGAATGGGGAAAACCTGAAAGCTTTCTGCCTAAAAACTGGAACACAACAATAATGTCCACTCTCACTACTTCTATTCAACATAGTACTGGAAGTCCTAACCAGAGTAATTAGGTAAGAGAAAGAAATAAAAGGCATCCAAATTGGAAAGGGGGAAGTCAAGTTGTCCCTGTTTGCAGATGACATGATTTTATATCGAGAAAAACTTAATGACTCAACTAAAAAATTCCTAGACCTGATAAACAAATTCAGTAAAACTGCAGGATACAAAATCAACATACAAAAATCAGTAGCATTTCTGTACACCAACAATGAACTAGCAGAAAAAGAAATCAACAAAGCTGTCCCATTTACAATAGCAATTTAAAAAAGTAAAATACCTAGGAATAAATTTAATGAAGGAGATGAAAAATCTATACAATAAGAACTATAAAACTTTGCTTAAAGAAATTAAAGAAGACACGCAAATAATGGAAAGACATCTCATCATGCTCATGGATTGGAAGAATCAGTATCATCAAAATGACCATACTACCCAAAGTGATCTACAGACTCAGTGTAATCCCCATCAAACTACCAATGACATACTTCCCTGAAATAGAAAAAAAAATTCAAAAATTTGTATTGAACAAGAGACCCCAAATAGCCAAAGCAATCCTGAGCAAAAAGAACAAAGCAGGGCATATCATACTCCCTGACTGCAAAATATACTACAAAGTGATAATTATCAAAACACAATGGTACTGGCACAAAAACAGACACAGAGACCAATGGAACAGAGGAGAGAATTCAGAAATAAATCGACATACCTACAGCCAACCGATTTTTGACAAAGGAACTAAGAACATACATTGGGGAAAGGACAGCCTCTTCAATAAATGGTGCTGGGAAAATTGGAGTTCCATATGCAGAAGAATAAAACTAAACCCCTATCTCTCTCACCATATAGCAAAATCAACTCAAAATGGATTAAAGACTTAAATGTAACACATGAAACTATAATACTTTTAGAAGAAAACATAGGGGAAATACTTCAGGACATAGGTTGGGCAAAGACCTTATGAATAATACTTCAGAAGCACATTGAACAATAGCAAAAATTAACAAATAGGATTATATGAAACTAAAAAGCTTCTGTACAGCAAAGAAAACAATCAAAAGAGCAAAGAGACAACCTGAAGAATGGGAGAAAATATTTGCAAAGTATGCACCTGCCAAAGGATTGATATCTAGAACATACAAAGAACTCAATCAATAGTAAAAAGACAAATAATCTGATTAAAAAATGATTCAAATGAATAGACATTTTTCAAAATAAGACATACAAATGGCCAAAAGGCATATGAAAAAATGTTCAACATTGCTAACCATCAGAGAAATGCAAATCAAAATCACAATGATATATCATCCCACCCCAGTTAGAATGGCTATTATCAAAAAGACAGAAAATAACAAATGCTGGCGAGGATGCAGAGAAAGAAGAACTCTTATACATTGTTGGGAGGAATGTAAATTAGTAAAGCCACTATGGAAAACAATATGGAGATTTCTCAAACAACTACAGATAGAACTAACATACTATCCAGCACTCCCACTGCTGGGTATATATCCAAAGGAATGGAAATCAACATATTGAAGGGACACCTGCACTCACATGTTTATTGCGGTTCTAGTCACAACAGCCAAGAGTTGGAACCAACCTAAATGTACTTCTACAGATGACTGGATAAGGAAAATGTGGTATATATACACAATGGAATGCTATCAGCCATAAAAAAGCATGGAATTCTGCCATTTGCAGCAACATAGATGAGCTTAGAGAAAATTACATTAAGTGAAATAAGCCAGGCACAGAGAGAGAGATACCACATGTTCTCACTCATATGTGGAAGCTAAAAAAGTCAATCTCATAGAAGTAGAAAGAAGAATAGTTGTTACTAGAGACTGGTAGGGGGAAGGGATAGGGGAGGTTTGGGGAGAGGGTAGTCAGTGAACACAGAATTAAATTAGACAGATAGGAAGAAGGGGATCTAGGGTTCTACAGTAATACAGGGAGACTACAGTTAACAACAAAGTACTGCGTATCTTTGAATAGCTAGTCAAGATGATGTTGAATGTTCCTAACACAAAGTGACAAATATTTGAAGTGATGGATGTACTAAGCATCCTGATATGATCATTGTACACAGTATGAATGTACCTAATTATCATACTGTACTCTATAAATATATAGAATTATCATGGATCAATTAAGAACAATATTTTAAAGAGAGGGGAAAAAAAAGAAATAGTAGAAAAGTGATTTCCAGAGGCAGAGAAAGGGAGGTGGAGAGGGGAACTGGGGAAAGGTTGTTAGACTGGTACAAAGTTATAAAGTTATAGTTAGATAGAAAGAATAAGTTCTGGTGCCCTAGGGTGACAATAGTTAATAATATTGTATATTTCAAGATAGCCAGAAAAGAGGATATCGAATGCTCTAACCACAAAGAAATGATAGATGTTTAGGTGACAGATATGCTAACTGTTCTGATTAGATCATTATACAACATATGCATGTATTGAAACAACAAATCATACCCCATAAACAAGTACAATAAAAAAACAAAATAAAATAAAGTTTTAAAAGTTTATTGAGACTTGTTTTATGGCCTAATATATGGTCTATTCTATAGAATGTTCTATACACACTTGAGAAGAATGTATATTCTATGGTTGTTAGATGGAGTTTCCATGGATGTCTGTTAGGTAAAGTTGATTTACAGTGCTTTTCAAGTCTTCCATTTCATAGTTGATCTTTTTTCTACTTGTTCTATACATTACTGAAAATAGATTACTGAAGTCTCCAACTATCGTAGATTTGTCTGTTTGTCCCTTCAATTCTGTCAGATTTGCTTCATGTATTCTGAAGCTCTCTTGTTAGGTGAATATATGTTTATAATTGTTATATCTTCTATGTCTTATTGTATCATTATGAAATGTTCTTTTTTTGTCTCTAGTAACTATTTTGTGTTAAAGTCCATTTTGTTTTTTAAAAGCACCACTCCAGCTCTCTTTTGGTTACTGTTTTCATGGTATATCTTTTTCCATCCTTTTACTTTCAACTTATTTCTTCTGTCTTTATTCTAAAGTATGTCTCTTGTGTAACAGCATATAGTTGAATAATGTTTTTGTTACCATTCTAAGATCTCTGCCTTTTGATTGGAATATATAATCTATTTACATATAATGTAATTACTTATAAGGCAGAATTTATACCTGTGATTCTGCTATTTCTTTTCTATGTCTTATGTCTTTTTTTCTTCATCTATTGCTCCATTATGCTCTTCTTTTGTGTTTGGTAGATATTTTTGAGCGAATCAGTTTTATTTCCTTGTTGGCTTCTTTAATTGTATCTTTTGAGTTATTTTCATAGTGCTTGCCCTGGAGATTACAATTAACATCTTAATTTATAAAAATTGAGTTTAGATTAACATCAACTTAATTTCAATCATATATAAAATTTTGTTCCTGTATAGCTTTGTTCTCACTCCCCTCTTTTATGCTATTATTGTCATTCAATTTATGTCTTTATACATTATAAGCCTATCAACGCAGTTTTATAATTTTTGCTTCATGGAGTTGTTTTTTAAACTGGATAAGAGCAAAAAAAGAGTTATAAATAAAAACATATTTATACTTTCTTAAATTTACCTATGTAATTATAAGTGCTTTTTATTTCTTCAAGTAGATTTGAGTTACTGTCTAGTGTCCTTTCCTTTCAGCCTGAAGGACTCTCTTTAGTATTTCTTGAAGTACAAAACTGCTAGCAATGAATTCTGTCAGTTTTTGTTTATCTGAGAATGTCTTAATTTCTCCTTCATTTTTGATGGATTGTTTTGCTGGATATAGGTTTCTTGGTTAACATTTGTTCTAGCACTCTGAATGCATCATTCTTCTGCCCTCTAGCCTCTATGGTTTATGTGAGAAATTGACTTTTAATCTTATTGAGAAAACTTATATGTGATGACTTGATTCTCTCCTTTGCTTTCAAGATTCTCTCTGTCTTTGGCTTCTGACAGCTTTATTGGAATGTGTCTCCACGTGAATCTCCTTAAACTTATACTGTTTTTATCAAGAAGTTTATTAAACTTTTTGAATGTGTATAAAAATTTTTTAAATCAAATTTGAGAAATGTTCAGCCATTATTTCTTCAAATATTCTTTCTTCCGCTTACTCTTTTTCCTATTCTTCTGGGATATGCATAAGTTGGTACACTTGATGATGTCCCACAGGTCTCCGAGGCTGTTTGTTTTTCTTTCTTTTTCTCTCTGTTCCTCAGATTGGATACTCTCAAATGATCTGTCTTCAAGTTTGCTGATTATTTTTTTCTGCTGGCTCAAAACTGCTGCTGAGCCCCCTCTAGTATTTCAGTATTGTAATTTTCAGTATAACATTTCAGTATTGTAATTTTCAACCCCAGAACTTTTATTTGCTTTTGTAATTTCTATCTCTTTATTGATATTCTCTATTTGATGAGACATTGTTCTCATACTTTCCTTTAGTTCTTTAGATATAATTTACTTAGTTCTTTCAACATTTTTATAATGGCCGATATAAAGCCTTTGTCCAGTAAGTCCAATATTTGTGCTTCTTTAGGGGTAGTTTCTTTGCATGCCTCATAATTTTTTGTTGAAAACTAAACATTTCCAACAATATAATGTGGCAACTCTAGAAATCAGATGTCCCATATACAAGGTTGGTTATTGTTGCTGTTTGTCATCGTTGCTACTGCTGTTCGTTTGTTTGGTGACTTTCATGACTAATTCTGTAAAATCTGTATTATTTGTCATGTGTAGCCACTGAAGTCTATTCTTGGTTAGCTTAGACAACAGCTAATAATTGAACAAAGTGTTTTGTTTTGTTATGCCTTGAATTAATAAGTATTCTAGCCTTAGCCAGGGGACTCAACAAGTGTACTGGGGCAAGTCTTCAGTGCTCTGACAGGCAGTTTACAACTGTGCCTCAGCCTTCACTTTCTACTTGTGTAGATATTCAGGGTCAGCAGAGGTGAAAGATTAAGACCTTCTCAGGTCTTTCCTGATCATCATTCATACTGTACTCTATATATGTATAAAGTATATACATATGATTGGCATTCTAGATTCCTGGGAATATGTCAGAACTTTTTAAAGCCCCCCTATGGACATCTCATTCCCCAGCTTTTCCTTTAAGTTTTTTGGCCAGCTGCTTGTTTACCCCAACTATTATCATTGCCTCAGGAGCTGTAATATTAAACTCTTCCTGCTGGTTATTTTTAGCAATTGTCCCAGAAAAAAGGCACAGAGAGTGAGCTCTGAGTCAGATCAAATAAAGACAAATAAAGACAAGCCTTGCAAACAGAGTTTTCAGGAAACTGCCAAACACGTCAAATAATGACACTTCTCTCGGGCTGGGGCTTTTGGGGAGTTCCAAACCCATTCTGCCATTTCCAGAGGCTCTTAGACTATAATAAAGACAAGCCTTGCAAACAGAGTTTTCAGGAAACTGCCAAACACGTCAAATAATGACAATTCTCTCGGGCTGGGGCTTTTGGGGAGTTCCAAACCCATTCTGCCATTTCCAGAGGCTCTTAGACTATTGGTTTTCATGCATATCATGATTGCAAGATTGTTAATTTTCAAGGCTACTGGGGAGAGAACTGAGGAGAGATAAATGGGAATATGCAAGTTAAAATGCCACAAAGCTTACTGTTATTAATAATATTTAGTCATTTTTTTCCTTGAATAAATGCTTCATAAATTTTTGCAAGCCTTTGGTTGATTTCCAGAGTTCTGAAAACATTGAATTGGAACATTTTGCCATCTTCTTCCTGTATTTATGAAGGAGCAGATTTTTATGGAAGAGGTCTTCACTCCACCATTTGGAAATGATTCATTTTTTGATCAGTAATTATTGTCTTTCAAGTACAAGGCCTATACCTTGGGAAACAGTCACATAGGTTTACCTAAAAACTACTGCCACTACATACATTGGCTGTGGGCAGGTGAAAAAAAAAATGTGAAGCCGTAATGAATATGTTTGTATACTACTGTTTTGATTAATTGATTCGGAGAAATTTATGGGAGCATTTTTTGTAAGATTAACCATTTAAAAACAAGAGTTTTCTTTTTTGAAGTCATGGTTCATATCTATGTGTCTTACATAAGACTTCCTGCTTATGGGCTATTTCAGACTATGAGAGGAAATAATGGGGAAAAACAGTGAATATGAATTTATTTAATTTTAATTTATTTATTTAATTATCTCAACCTTATAAATCTTTAAACAATTTAGCTTTAGAGCAGCCTGAAGATATAGAAGATGTTGTTGTCAGGGACACATGATCCAAGGTGTGTGTTTCCTGAATGGTTTTGTTTCAGCTCATTGCCAACAGAGAAGTAAGACAGAGTAAACAGAAAACTCATCCTGTAATGAGGACCTTATGAACTGAAGTGGCTGAAACTACTAAAAAGCCTAACAACTAGATGAATAAAATGAAAGACACAAGACTATAAAGTGCAATAAATGTAAAAGGTACTTCCTAAGTACATACTGGTGTTTGGAAGACAGAGCTGCTACTGCTTTTCTGGTGCTTCCTCTTTGGATGCTGTCACTTTGATGAGAAGCTGAAGTAAATGAGTCTACAACCTAAAACTCACATGAGTTATGTTGTCTTGGTTTGATTATCGAACAATTCCTTCATCTCGCATTGAAATAAAACTGTCTATGAAGTCGAAGATGGAACTTCTCCTTGTGTATGAAATTGGAAGACAGAGTCCCTAGGTGCTGCTTGTAGAGACAGGATGTAACTTTTCCCTCTCCAAACTGGTTGGAGGTGGTTTTCTCTGTTGTGTAGAACAAATAACTGTGATTCACTTCTTTGAAATATCAGATGGTAAATTATTAGGACTTACACAAAACATTAAGAATTCCATCTGAATGCCTACCAGATGAGAGGCCTAGATCATAGACACTCTAAGGTTTGCTCTTGGACAACATTCCTATGAAAAGGGAATGGAAAAGAGAGAGAAAAATCTGGGGGCTGATGATTAAAAACTAGCACTGGACCTGATGAGATTTTCTAATTTTTAATTTTTTAATTTTTTTTTTAATTTTTCAAATTACTGAATAATAAAACTAATCTTGCAAGGAGGTTGATGGAGTTTAGATGTGTTGTCCCCTCCAAAACTCATGTGGAAATTTGATCTCCAATGTGGCCATGTTGGAAACTGATTGAGTCATGGGGGTGGATCCCTCATGAATGGATTAATGCTCTCCCTGGGGGAGGAGGGATTATTGAGTGAGTTCTCGCTCTATTAGTCCCCACCAGAGCTCGTTGCTTAAAAAGACCCCGGCACCTTCTCTCTCTCTCTTGCTTCCTCTCGCCATGTGATCTGCTTGTACCCACTGGCTCCCTGCCACTTTCCACCATGAGTAGAAGCAGCCTGAGGCCTGCACCAGATACAGCTGTCCCAGAACCATAAGCCAAATAAACCTCTCTTCTTTATAAATCACCCAGTCTCAGGTATTCTGTTATAGCAACACAAAATGGACTAAAACAGAGGTTTTATAAACAGTGTTTCTCAAATACATCTTTCCTTCCAGAAGCCATATGAGTAATATCAGCCCAAGGTTCTCATGAGTCACCATCACCTGAGGTGTATTGTTAGTGCTGCTGAGACACCTGCTGCCTCTTGCCTGTGTTCTGGGTTATTCGAAAGAGGGTGAAAGGGAGGTTAAGAGGTACTCAAAGTTAAAGCTTGACCTTGTCCACCTCATCGCCTTTTCTTTTATGTATTATGAAACAGAGAGGATCTAGCAAGCTTTCCATTTTATTAGAAGTGCAGGGCTGGTGGGTTAGCTCACTTGGGAGAGCATGGTGCTGATAACACCAAGGTCAAGAGTTCAGATTCCCACACCAGCCAGCCACACGCACAAAAAAGTGCCTATGTTCCTTGGTTCCAGTGATTAATAGTCAGGTAAGCTTGGAGAGAGGTACTGGGAAATAATGAAACTATTACTCTATCTGATGGAGTCAGGACATTACACATGCACCAGAGCCTCTCCCTGGTGTCTACTTCCTCAGCTCCCCTCCACTTCCCACTTGAATATCTTAAAAGAGACTAAACTTTATTCATTTATCAATCAACAAATATTTACTGAGCACCTGCCAGATCTTCCAGACTTTTAAAGAAACACCATAGCCTCTTTTGAGGGGATTTCCTCTTATTTACTGTACTCCCCACTTATCTTAAAATAACTTTTATGTATTTAACAAACAAATATTTATTGAGCATCTACTATGAGCCAGTGTGCTAGGCAGTGATGACAGCGGCAAACACAGTCAGTCAATGTCCTTAAAGATCCCTGGCTGGAGGTTGGGCGATGGGGGGGTCTCAGGAAGAGAATGAGAAGAAGAAGACATGCAATTATAACAGATATAATAAGAGCTGAGCTCTCCTCAAAGTAAATGTCTATTAAATTACTGTCACAAACAAATGTGACCTTTAATAGGACTTTCCATCCTATACTGGGACATATAGAGCCTCAATATTTGAAGGTTAGGAGAAAGTAAATTTCAAATGCTGAATAAATCAAAGGATGAATAAGACTTAGCCAGGAAAAAAAAGTAAAGGTGGGAGAAGAGAGGAAAATGTACAAAAGCAGCTTATTAGATGAGAAAAATGTATACATTGTCCTGAAGGAAGGAGGATCTAGAGTTGTGGGGAATCTCCTGGATGTTCAGAATGCCGAGCTGAGAGAATCAAGTGGGGTATAAAGACAAAACTAAAGATATGAAGAAAGGCCTAATCATAAGCCAAAGCCAGTTAACCGGGACTTTTTTCCTATGAGAAACTGGAAACCGTAAAGATTTTAAACAGGGGATAAAAAGAGTCAAATTTGTATTTAAGACAAATCCTTCTATCCTCAGTGTGGAAGTTAGAAGGAGGGCAGGATGAAGGCAAATATATCTGAATTTATAGGGTTCTTACTAGTCACATTTGCATACATGCAAAATCACATTAAAATGAACATAAAAAACCACCTTGAAACAGGTGTATGACTGACTACCAAAGGAGGCTCTCAAAGGATGAACTAAAAAAGCATGTTTTCTGTTTGTTTTTTAAAAACCAGAAAAATAAAGATTGGCTTATAAAAAATCAGTGAGCAGGAGAAACTTAAGGTGGGAAATAAGAATGGAAAGGAAAAGCCTCGGACAAATTTTAAAGAATATTTTCAGACATGTGAAATATATTGAAAATAGTGCGGGGGGTGTATTCATCTGTTTTCTTACATATCCTAATGCAATAGAAATGAGCCATTTTTAAATATACTACAATGCATTGAACTTAAAATAGATGTCTTGAAACAATATTTACATTTTAAAAAGTCACTAGAGAGACCCAATGGAATGGTAAACTTGATCACAGAGCTGTCACAGTTCAACATGACTTAGTGGTAAAATCTAGGCAGATAGTATGGAGAATTACATTTTTCCATTGAGCCAATCAATATATACAGGGCCAGATTAAACTTTCTGGACGCCTGAGCACTGAAAATTTTATGATTTCCCCCTATCATATGTATTCCCAGATCAAAATAACATTAAATAATCACTAAAATAAGTACAAAGAAGTCTAATACTTGTATGATTTTTCCAATGATAAATTTACTTCTGTGCTGCCCATTATGATAGCTACTAGCCACATGTGACAATTTAAATTAATTAATAAATTTACTTCTGTGCTGCCCATTATGATAGCTACTAGCCACATGTGACAATTTAAATTAAAGTAATTAGAATTAAATAAAATTAACAGTTTAGTTTCTCAGCGTTGTACTAGCCTCATTTCAAGTGCTCAATAGTCACATGTGGCCAGTGACTACTTATTAAAAAGAACAGATAAAGAACATTTCCATCATCACAAAAAGTTCTATCAGACAGTGCTGATTTAAAGTGTTTATAAAAATATAACAAATATTTTCAAAAACCATTTTTTCATCTCTTTTTTTCCCCCTGCCCTAAGAATATGGTTGTTGAGAAATACAGGGCTAACTGCATGGAATATAAGATAAATATTTAGCATCCAAGGACCTAAAAAATATTAACAGGCACAGATCTGTTTTTCTGAAGGGGGAGCAAAAACAGAACTTATTGTCAGTAATCAGTGTTAAACTTGTGTTATTATCTGCCAGCTATAAACTATTAAGCCTACCATTGTTTTCAGAAGTAGGATATAGATTATAAATACATACATAATTTTACTGTCACTCCATTAATTTCTCCCTGTAGATCAATCAATATTTTCCTTATGCCCATGCTGATATATCTATCTCAGTCTAATGCTTTGTTTACTTATTCAAGAGCTGCATCAGTATGTGGTTTGTTAAGCCATTCAATGAAATAAACTAGAACTAGGCTAACTTTCTGTTTTCTTAAATATTGTTTTTTAAAAAGCATTTTTGGAAGACAGTTTCTACTGATAACAGTAAACAAGCAATTTTAAGAAAGAAGTATGTACTGGCAAGTACCTCATCCTTTAAGACTCAGCTCAAGTACAACTTTTCTTTGAAGCCTTTCTTGATCATCAAGAAAATTGTGTCCTCATAACTTTCTAATATATTCTTCTTCTATAGGAATTGCCATGTTTTATTGTTATTATCTGTGTCATTGTAGCATCATTCCCAATAGGCTGTTGGACTGTGAGTTCTGGGAAGGTAAGGAGCATTCTTTAGTCATCATTGTGTCACCAGGGCCTGACACAGTGCTTGGGACTCACTACTGTGTTCATCTTGGAACATGGCTATTGGCCACTTCTGGGATTTTAGCCATGAGTAGGATGTGAGAAGGTACCTTGGAAGTTTGTTTCACATCAATTGTCTTCTCATTTACCCTCCCTTTATCAAAGAGTTTGGGATTGTATTGTCACCTTCACTAGACACAGTACAAAGAAGTTAAATGACTTTCCAAAAGTCACACAATGAATAAGGCTTGGCTGTAATTAACTATTCAGTCATCAGTGTTCTAAAGTGATGTTATGCCTTTCCCTGAGACTGCCTCCCTTAAGGTGTCTAATAAGGAATCAAATGCATGCTTTTTCCTAGGATAAGGCAAATACTCCTAAAGAATAAGGAAAAGTGACAAATCTTACATAAAACCATAAAAGAAAGACTATTGGGTGTTTTCTGTTGGTTTTTTACTGTTTTTTGTTTGTTTGTTTTGATCGCTGGCTGGTATGGCGATCCCAACATAAATTGTTTTAAATTTTCCCTTTAACCTAGTGTCAAAGCTAACTTTAAGAGAGAGCCATTTGTTTCCTTTTGTTTCTATTCCTACCACCTCCGAAGTAGCGAGCTTGCTTCATTACGGCTCCCTTACCAATGTATTCCAGCAGAGGGAGCTACAAGTATTTCACAACTATTCCTATGGTGCCTTCACTTCCTCCCGCTCCACCTACCCCAAAGACATAGGTTTTGGCCTAATTCTTCTGGTGCCTGTTTCCTGTTTTCCCCCGGGGGTACATTAGGAGGTGGTAAGGTTTGAATGTCCTGAAGAGAGACTCTGCGTTATATCACATCTCTCCATATTCAATTAAGTAGGTCATATCTTAATATACAATATGAAATTTAGAATACAGTTTTCAATTTTTTTAATGAGACCAGTATAATCTTTATTATGAAGCCAGGTAAAGCAGTATGTGAAAAATATAAGCTAATCACCCATGTAGTGCAACAATTTTGAGTAAAATATGAACTAATAAAACCCAAGAGTTTTTTTTTTTGTTTGTTTGGTTTTTTTTGTCCTTTTTGAGACCGGCCGCACCACGCTCAGCCAGTGAGTGCTGTGAGCGCACCGGTCATCCCTATATAGGATCCGAACCCGCGGCGGGAGCGCAGCCGCACTCCCAGCGCTGCACCCTCCCAAGTGCGCCACAGGCTCGACCCAAAACCCAAGAGTTTTTTAAATGCATCATAATAATATTAATTGAGGGGGAGAGAAAAGGGGGCTAGGGAGTAATTGGGTAAGGGACACAAAGAATAACTATGATTTGTAATAATGAACATGCTAATAGTATTGATTTGGTCATCACAAACCGTACACAAATCCTGACAGTCAACTCTGTACCCCATAAATATGTATAATTAATTGTTTTAATTTTAAAAATATAAACAAATATTAATTGGTCATAGAACATAGTTAAAAGTTAAATTTAAAAAACGGTTTTTAAAATTAGAAAATAAATTAATTTTAAAAACATTTTTAATTCATGAGGCCATAATGATAAAAAGAAAAAAGAAGAAAGTTTTTACAACCACATGCCAGCTAAAAAAGGAACAAGGACTAATAAGATTTTGCAACCCTCTATCTAATAAATGATTCAGAAATGGATGGCCATTAGAAGCTAAAATCTTTGGGTGAAGAGTGTTGATAAGGGGCAAGACAGACACACGATATCGAAGTATCACCCTACAGAGTAGTCACAAATTCCCATGTGAAAACACTTATATCCGTATGAAATCTGGTGTTAACATTTTGAATATAATGATGAGATAATTTAAATTACGTACCTCCTATGCGTCTGTGGAGAGAAGTCAGCCATAGCCCACATACCACCTGACACTAGAGCCTTGCAGCAAAGAGGCCTCAACAGAAGCAGGACTGGGCAGTGAGTTCATCAGTCTGAACGGCTCTCACAGCAATTCTTCCCAGCATTGCCAACATGGTTCCTCAGCTGGAGTTAGAACATTTCCACTGTATTTGCCTCTTCTCTCTCACTCATCTTACAACTTTCATGAAGACTTGCTCTCTTGGTCACTGCCTTGCATTTCTTTGAATGCAGTTTAGCTTCTCATGGAGTTTCAGGAATAGCATGTTTTTGTTCAGGGTAAGCATATTTCTGGAGCCTCAGATAAACTTCTGTTTTCTCGCCATCAATACTCAAATTAGGGGCCGGCCTGTGGCTCACTCGGGAGAGTGCAGTGCTGATAACGTCAAGGCCACAGGTTCGGATCCCATATAGGGATGGCCGGTTAGCTCACTGGCTGAGCGTGGTGCTGACAACACCAAGTTAAGGGTTAAGATCCCCTTACCGGTCGGTCATCTTTAAAAAAAAAAAATACTCAAATTAAATTCTTGCCACCCCCCACAAGATGTCATGATGCACTTCATTAATCGGAGGCAAAATGGTCAGCAAGGTAAGGATTGGTATCTTACACCTAGGTTTTGGACAAGCTTTGACTTGTTCATCTGTTTCAAGAAGATAAACTATTATTTTTCCTAGGCCTCTTTGGTTTGACATCAGAAGTCATAGAAATCCTTGGTTCTATTTGTTGTTCTTTTTCAGGTTCCTCTGTAGCTGGAAACAAGGTCAAAATGACAGTTTCTCATCTAATCCCTCCTCAGAGAAATTCTTGCTGCTCTCGTAATTTGAGTCTAACATTTCCAACAATACCCACGGGAAGGCAAAACCAGCGATGTTAAAGATATCTGCAGTTTACTCCTTTTAACCTGAGCTAATTTTCATCTTTGATTGGTTGTGGTTAGAGATCATGATGGATGATCATTAAATTTTTTTTTTTTTTTTTTTTTGGTGGCTGGCTGGTATAGGGATCCAAACCTGAGACCTTGGTATTATAAGGCTGTGCTTTAGCAACTAAGCTAACCAGCCAGCCCTGATCATTAAATGTTGACAACCATGCTCCCCTACCGCATAGGTGTAGTTTATCTAATTCATCTCAAATAATGACACCGCGGTATTTTTATACTTTCTTCGTTTGGCAGCTGAAATACTTTAAAAATATCTCTATGTCTACAATATGCACCCAGAACTTATTCTGCTCTAGATGTAGTGTGATTCACCTAAGAATTAAATGCTGATTGAGGCAAACTGTTGGCTTGCCTGTGTTTTTGGTAATTTATGAAATGTCTAAACAATGACAATGCATTGTACAGTGCTCCTAAAAGATACATTTAGCTTAAAATTAGTATTTAAAAAAATTATTTAAAACAATAAATCAAAGAATGAAAAAAGGAGGTAGAAAATACTTATTGAATATCTTCTACAAGTTGGCTATCATGTAGGAATAAATGGTAACATGATAAAATTTCATTTATAAAAATCAATTTCAAGCAGACTAAATATTTAAATATAAATTGTAAAACTCAAAATTGGAAGAAAATATCTTTATGTCCCAGGAATAGGAAAGTATTTCTTAAAGAAGATATAAAAAGTTCAAGAATTTCTTGTAGGACTGGTCATATGGTAGTGAATTCCTGCAATTTTTGTTTGTCTGAGAAATATACTATTCGTCCTTCATTTCAGAAGGATAGCCTTGCTGGGTAAAGTATTCTTGGCTGGCAAGTTTTGTCCTTTAGTGTTTTGAATATATCATCCCGTTCTTTTCTGGCTTTTAGCATTTCTGATGAAAAGTCTGATGTTATTCTGGTTGGGGGCTCCCTTTTAGGTGACTTGCCACTTCTCTCTTGCAACTTTTAAGATTTTTTTCTTTGTCTTTGAGTTTTGTCAGTTTGATTATCACATGTCTTGGAGAGGACCTTTTTGGGCTGAATGTGTTTGGTGATCTTTGGGCTTCCTGAATCTGGGGATCTGTGACTTTCTCTATACCTAGGAAGTTTTCTGCTATTATTTCATTGAATATATGTTCAATGCCATTTCTTTTTTTTCCATTTCTGGAATACCCATGATTCAGATATTTGAGTGCTTAAGGTTGTCAGTTGTCTCTCTTAGATTTTCTTCAATTTTTTTTTATTCTTTTCTCTTTTTTCTGGTCTGCCTGTGATAATTCAAACAGCCTGTCTTCAAGGTCAGTAATTTTCTCTTCTGCTTGCTCAAGTCTGCTGGTTAAACTCTCTGTTGTGTTTTTTATTTCATTGAATGAATCCTTCAGCTCCACAAGCTCAGCTACATTCTTTTTCAAGGCACTGATTTCATTGTACATTTCTCCTTTCAGATCCTGTATATTTTTTCTCATTTCATTGTGTTGTCTGAGTTTTCTTATATCTCATTTAGTTTCCTTAGAATAGTTACTCTAAATTCCTTGTCTGTCATTTCAAAGACTTCCTGTGCTATAGGATCTAGAGCTTGAAAATTATTAATTTCCTTTGGTGGTGATGTACTTTCTTGATTTTTCATATTTCTGGTATCTTTCCTTTGGTGTTTTGTCATTGTGGCCGGGGGTATCACAGTCCACTCGTTTCACCCTTATGTCTGGTTTGGACCCTGAAGGGACTGCCACTTCTGGACAGCAGAAACTAGCCTGGGCCGGAAGTCCCGCCCCACCTGCCTTCTCTGGCCTGGCAGGCTTGGGGCATGTGGGCCCAGAAGCTCTAAAGTCTCTCTCAGGAATTGGGAGCAACCTGAACTGGGGTCCCATGGTGGGTGGCTCCTGTCCACTCCAGCACAGATCTTGGGTCCTCCATCACTATTCCTCAATAACTGCAAATTGGTTGCTCTGTGGGAGAGAGTAACACCAGGAACCAACTACTCTGCCATCTTGACCAGAACTCCTACTATTAGTTTTTGAAAATGTCTTTGTAATTTCCCCCAGGTGAATTAAAAATATGTTTACATATGTTGACCTAAAATAAACTGAGACTGAACATATAAAGCATATGATTTATTGAGCCAATATGATGATTACAATGGGAGATGCAGTCAGGTTGCCTTGAGAAATGCACTTAGAAGAGGGTCAGCAGAGCTTAGCATTTATAATCATAAGAAGGGGACAGGATCAAAGGAGAGAGAGAGGACAGCCCTGTCTAATTACTTCATTAGGTTTTGTGTTGGTTGTACATGATGCATAGATTTGGGATTGTTTGGTTACATCCTACATGCAGGGATCTTGGATAAGGGTTACAAGAAGCATTCTAGGTTAGTTTACTTTATGGTGCCATCCTGTCTGCTTCTAAATAAAAATTGTCTTATGATAATGTTTTCCAGGACAGGTGAACTTATTCCAGATCTCCCAAGGCACTATAATTTAGCTGATGTAGTCAGAGCAGATTTTTGTTGTTGTTGTTATTAGATATCATGAAAGCAAAGGAAAAGGAAAATATTGGGACACAGAGGCCATATAAAGCAAAGCACATCCTTGTACATTTCCACCACAAGTGGGTTGAATATTACTGGTGTTATCACATCATTCTTCTGAGATAGGAGATGCCCAGTTGCCCTGTGTTTGGGTTTCAGGACACACCTCTGGGTTTCAAGCCACTCCGCAAGGTCTCAGGCCCTTCCTCTAAGCCCTCCGATAAAGGAGAGTTACTGTTGCTTGCTGGACCTGTTTTTGGCACAAACACAAGAAAATTTAGACCTCAGGGGGCTGACTTATGCAAATCCAATGGCTGGGCATGCTCAGTAGAAAGGGTTATGTAACCCTAATAGCCAAGCATGCTCAGTAAATTAGAATTTATATTCGTTAGATATCATGAATATGTATTAGACTGTGAAACTATAAAAGGTGAATCCCAGCAGAAGTCAGGGCTGTTTCTCACTCTCCTAAAGCCAACCTGCACTTCACCTGAAGTGTGTATTCCTTTCTTTTTGTATCAAACTTACTTTCAACAAGTGGTTGCTCACTCTGTTGAGCCAGCCTGCACTTTGTACTAAACTTTAAGTGTGTATTCTTACCTTTATAGTAAACTTGGTGCAGACCCTGCTCAGTCTCTGGAGCTCGGCCACACTCTGTGAAATCTGTATCTCTTATTCACTGTATTAAACTTGTCCTCATTTTCTACTGTGACTCTGCCCTTGAATTCTTTCCTGTGGCAGAGTCGAGAACCTGGTAAGAGGACAGGGTGGGTTGAGGCTGGCTATAGGGCCTCCCCAGACCCTCTCCTCCTACATCACTTCCAAATGCCTACATTACTTCCACAAGTGGCATTTTCAGATAGAAGGCTGGCACACAGCAACTACCTGTCTTAGGTTGGGTTACCCTAGAAACAAACCCAAATGCAAAGATTTAAGTCAGAGTATTCCATCTGAGAAGTGAAAGAGGCACTGGTAGTCAAGAGAGGATGTGAGAAAGGGAAGCAAGCCAACAAAGGTTTCATTATCATACAGGTTACCCTGAGGGCAATTGAGCTCAATCCCTGGGGAACTCTGGGAACCAAGGTAAAATGTACCTCAGAATTTCCCCCCATCAAGTTGGTGAGATTGCTGTGATTTTTAAGTTACTAACTCCCTTCAGTCACTGGTTGAAAGCTGCTTTGGGAGAGGGGAGAGACAATGAAATGCCCAGCACTGCTAGCCTCCCTGCCTTTGGGCTAGGAGGTAGATAGAAAAATCCCTCAGATAAAGAGTTGCAAGTACCCAAAGTTGAAAGCCTAGGTTCCTACTTGCATGTTTCATTTCCCCAACTTCAGAAACACCTGTACTGACACAACTGTGTAAAAATCCTAACATTCAGGCTTGTTGTTCTAATACTGATTTTAAGTGATTTTTTTTTTTCATAATAATATGACGGTCTAAGCCTACACTGGAGCAGGTAAAGGGATGGGGATAAAATGAGGGAGGGGATTAAGAAGATTACAATTCAATTCAACTGATTTGTGCTTAACACTGTGCTAGGTGCTGTGGAAATAGAAAAGGTGTAACTCAAATTGTGGTCCCCAGAGCTTATAATATAATGGAATGCTTATATATACATGAAGCATTTAAATGGCATAAAGTATGTACAGTCGGCTCTCTGTATCCATGGGTTCTGCATCCATGGATTCAACGAATCATGGATCAAAAATATTCAGGAGAAAAAAATGAAAAATAAGAATATAACAATAAAAAAATACAAAATTTAAAATGCAGTATAACTATTTACATAGCATTTACATTGTATTAGGTATTATAAGTAATCTGGAGATGATTTAAAATATATGAGAGGATGCGTGTTAGTTATATGCAAATACTACATCATTTTACATAAGGGACTTGAGCATCTGCAGATTTTAGTATCTTGGAGAGGAGGGATCCTGAAACCATTCCCCCACAGATACAGAGAGTTAAGTGTCAGTGTGAGTGATACAGATAAAAATGCTTAGTGAGGAGAGAGGCATTTCTATGTTTAAAAGTAGGTCATAAGCTGAATCCTAGACCAGACTAGAGGATTATAGGACAGTGGAAAGGAGGAAATGAGGGCATTCTAGGTGATAAGCCCAGCATGAGCACAAATGTAACAGCAAGTGTGCTATTCGTCTCCCAAGATCCCTCTTCATCCTTGTCCACCTTACTTTGTGCCAGAAAAGCTGGCTTTTCTGGGCAAAATTAACAGACTTCCTTGTCCTCCGGCTTCCAGCAGTTGTATTTGGGGCTGGAAGTGTCACTTGAAGAGGTGAAAGGAAGGAGAGAGAGATGTCATATTTCTATCCCACTTCCCTTCCTGCAGGGTGGCACAAGTTAGCTGCCTTCCTTTATCAAGGTTTTAGTTAGCAGGCCCTCCACACACAGCTTTCTCTCTTCTCCAGGTCCTGGTAACTGTTCTTATTAGCTCGGGGGCAGCATGCTATTCCTTGTAGCTTTCCCTAGAATCTGTCCACACCTTTATTAAACTCTCCTCAAAGTGCCTGAGTGTGCCATGAGTTTTCTGCCAGCAGCCTGACTGAGAGGGTAGGAATGGACTTGATGAGAGGACAGAAGAATGAAATGTTTGGCAGAACTTGAGGAAAGGTTCATGCTGAGAAGTAGAGGGGGGCTAAATAGACTTTTCAATTTTTCTTTCTATAGAAAAACGGTATTCCAGATTTGAGGACAATATTCTGAGTGAAGTTTTAAAAGTCCCAACTGACATGTAAATGGCTGCTTGCCAATGAGCATGCAGCAAAGGTGATCACGTCTTCTGTCCTGAGCTCCTTGGCCTCGTCTATTTTCTACTCGGCAGTTTGTGAGCATAGAGGAAGAGTCTTTGTGTGGTACCTCTACCAGGCAGGCATATATCGAGTGGCCCTCTGGGCTTCTAGAATTCAAGTCTCAGCTGACAATAAAAGGAGCAACTGAAACTTTTCAAATAGGCTGAACAACAGGCTACTTTATTCCAATAATCCAGTTTTGCCTGTGAGGAGACAGGCTGAAAGTTTTTGTTCTGGTTCTGCTTCCTTGAAAAAGAAATGCAATTATCACAATTTCCCGTTTTCAATATTGACTTATAAACTTCCAAAGGGAATCACTTAGAGGATCTGAAAGAATTTGAACTTCTCTCTGTACCATGTGTGCAAGGATTATGGACGCATGAGTTCTAGTTTGTGGCTTCACGGCTGCTAGAAACTATTTAGAGGAAAGAATTACATCATCTATAAAAGGTTGCAACATGATAACCTCAAGTATTGTTTTGAAATTTCTACACTAAATGGTCAAGGTTAGTGAAATAAATTCACATACCCTGTCTAATTATTCAACCCTGGTTTATCTCTCAATCACTGATTTTCATCTGCTGATCTCTTCATGGTTCCTGATTATTGCACCTTCTTTCTCTGCTGACCCAGTAAAAGAGCAGTCCTAAATTGCTAATTAAAAAGAAAAGAAATCTGAAGGCCTGGGAAGACCACTTGGCAATTTAGAAGCAGCCATATTTTGTCTATCAAATGCAAATATTATCCATTTTGCAACTGGAACTTCCAGTGCCTCAAGGCCTTTAGTGAGACTGTTTTGGTGGAAGCTACCACCCAGGTACAATACTGCAATGCAATCTGACACAAACCACCCAAAATTGCTGCAGGCCCCACAGGTTAAGGTCACAGTCCCCAAGAAAACTGCCTTCACTTTAGATGCTAACAGCCAATGTGGGGGTCCTCAGACCACCTGTACTCTGCCCAAGTAACTACAAATTCAGGGGATCCCATAGCCCCCTCAGGTTCAATAATTCATTAGAATGACTCACAGAATTCAGTTAAGCTCTATATTTATGACTACGGGTTTATTATAAAGAATAAAAATCAGGATCAGCCAAATGAAGAGACACATATGGTGTGTTCTGGGAGGGTCCCAAATGCAGAACTTCCACTCCCTTTCCTCATGGGGTCAGGATGCGTCCCACTGCTGGCACATCAATGTGTTCACCAACCAGGAAGTTCCACTGGGCTTCAGTGTCCAGAGGTTTCATTAGGGTTTCATAATGTAGACATGATTGACAGAATTATTGTTCATGTGACTGAACTCAAATTCCAGTCCTTTTCCCTCCCCAGTGATCAGGAGGTCAGGCTGATATCACATGGCAGAGAATACAGAGGGTTGCATAATTTACCATAGCTTAATACCCAATAGATGTTCCATTGAATATGTTACCACACGTGCACTCTGAATGCTCTTAAATCAGTGTTAGGTTGGGCTGTGTAAAACAAAAAGCCCTAAACATGTTACACTTCCCTCTGTGTAACCAAGATGAAAAAAAGAGAAAGAATTCACTCAAGGTAACATGAATGAGGCCTGGAGGGACTGCTGCCCGTCAGGGGAGCAACAGCCCCAATTCAAAATCAGCCTTTCTTTTTATTGACAAGACAAGGAAGTTTCACAAGAAAAATCAGTTGATTCAATCATCAAAGAAGATCATCAAACCAGGGAATTATAAGTAAGTATAGCTTTAAACAACTAAAACTAGTAATAGCAGTAAATTTGACAATGTGACATTCCAGAATGCAATCTGTAAAAAGCTAAGTCGATCCACTGACAAACAGCTTGCCCTTAGTAAACATTTTCTTTTTCACATACTTCTTACAGTGATTTCTTTAGCATATTTAAACAGCACTCAAGCAGTTAGTTCCTTAACATATCTTAAGAACAATCAGTACGTTAAATAGTCAATAGTCATTCAAGCTAGAATCAAACCAGCAACCTAAAACAGTCAAAGTACACAATCCCATCGGTAAACAGTGATTAGAATTGATTAGAAGGCTTTTTGCCAAACTTATCTGTGGACTATTGTCTCCTATTCAAGAGCCTTTTGGCTCATTCATGCATTACCTAAAAATCCTATTCTAAGATCAAAGGAGAATTAAGATTTCTAACCCACTACATAAACACAATGGCTTAAACGAGAAAAAGGTTATTTTCATTGCACAAAAATAGGCAATTCAGGGCTGAAATGATGACTCAATGATCATCAGGGACTCAGGCTCCTTCTGTCATTTTTCCATAATCTTATACATGACTCACCCTCAGATAACTTTATAGCCCAAGATGGATACTAAAACTCAACCCATCACTTCCAGGAAGAAAGGAGGAGGATAAGAGAGGTACCTCCTTGTATTAGTCAGTTTTCTGTTGCTTATAACAGAATACCTGAAACTGGGTAGTTTACAAAGAAGTATAATTTATTTCTTACAATTTTGGAGGCTGGGAAGTCCAACATTCAGGGGGCACATCTGGTGAGGGCTTTCTTCTTGGTGAGTACTCTCTATACAGTCCTGCAGCAGCACAGAATTTCACATAGTGAGAATGAGGGCACAGCACATTTCCATATGCTTTCTTCCTCTCCTTATTAAGACCTCAATCTCCTAATAAAACACTGATAATGCATTGAACCATTAATCCATGACTTAATTGATTGATATGGATTGTGTCCCCCAAGTTTTATGTATTAGTAGCTTGATCTCCACTGTGACTGTTAAAAGGGTAGGAAATCCTATTATGATAATTGAAAGGTGGGGCATTGAGGAGGTGATTAGATTCAGAAGACCATGCCTAGTGAATGGATTAAAAATGGTGGTCACGGGCATGGTTCTGAGGGCTTAAAAAGAGTGCATGAGGAGCTATCTGTCTTTTTCTGCTCTACCATTTCACAATGTGATACCCTGTGTCACTGAAATCACCACCAAAGGAAGCTCTCACCAGATGTGTTTTCTGGCCTTTGAACTTCCCAGCCTCTGAAACTGTAAGCAATAAATTTCATTTTCTATATAAATTACCCAATTCCAAGTATTTTGTTATAAGCAACAGAAACGCACTAATGCATCCATTCACGAAGGCAGAGTCCTCACAATCCAATCACCCCCCAAAGGCTGCACCTATTTTTTTTTTTTTTTTTTTTTTTTTTTTTTGAGACCGCCACACCGCGCTCAGCCAGTGAGCATACCGGCCATCCCTATATAGGATCCAAACCCGTGGCAGGAGCGCTGCTGTGCTCCCAGCGCCTCACTCTCCCGAGTGCGCCACAGGCTCGGCCCCAAAGGCTGCACAATATCAAAGTCTGATTTCTTGCCCTCTTAACACTGTTACAATGGGGATCAAGCTTCAATGATTTATGGGGGAACATTCAACCATAGCACACCTCCTTCACCCCAGTTGGATCAAAATTCCCTTTAATAAGTCATCCCCAAAGTCCTATGCAACACTTGCATCTATATCTCATGGCTAGAACTTGTAAGAGAGGCTGAAAAATAATCTTTTAGTTGGGCACACAGTCATTCCTCCAAAACTACTTAAGTTTTCTTACTAAGGAAGAAGGCAAGAAGATACTGTTTAAGTAGCTAGCAGTGTCTGCTATGTTGCATTTATTTCAATTTAAAAAATAACATTCAAAAAATAAACTTTGTAGGATTATGAGCATGTGAACATTATATCAGAAAGCTAATGTAATACAGAGCTGTATCTTAATGAAAGTGCTTTTTATAGAGATCATACATTTGGAATACACATTGAAATTGGAATACAATTCCATTTGTTTCACTGTGCCAGTTTCTACCATACATAAGGATACAATTTTGCTCATAAACATATTGGACATATTTCAAAAATAGTCATCAGAAAACAAAGTTTCTCTAAATATGTTTTTCTGGTAACTAAAGTCACAATTCTTCTTGAGTGTGGTAAGGATGGAGGCAAATTGCTCTCATCCTGTCATTTCAGTTTGTTCTGAGGAGAATACCACAGTTCCCCATTTAGGCAGCCTGAGAGCTCACCCATATCTAGGCAGGTTTATGGGTAATGGAAAGTGATTTGACTTGGGCAGGATGGAGTAGCAAAACTGAAATGTTAAAAAAAAAGAAAAGAAAAAAGATTAATGACAAGTTTTTAGAACTTATCCACACTAGTAATTTTCAAAAGAAATAATTTAGTGCACAAACCGAACTAGCAGTGGCCATACCAAGGATGCCTTCTGTTTCAGCTCCACCCACAGACTCACCCCTAAACTACCCAAAATAAATATTCAGTGGAAACAATAACAGTGTGCCTGCTATGTAAATGTATCTTTAATTAATGTCCTTTAGTTCAGAGCTGCACCTCCACTCCTTTTATTCTTTTTTTTTTTTTGCTGGCCAGTACAGGGATCGAACCCTGGACCTTAGTGTTAAAATTTTAACTCAACTCTGTCTTACATAGATATTCTGGAGCCACCAGTGACAACTAGCTATTGTCCTTTAAGAAGCAGAACTAAGTTATTTGGCACAGAGACCTCATAGCCTGAAACGCGAATATATTTACTATCTGGTCCTTGACAGAAAAGATTTACTGAACCCTTCTTTATTGCACAAAAAGTTGCTATACATTCATTTATTGCCCAAGGCCAGAAAACGCGGCCATCCAGTGTGTCTTGGGGCAAAATGCAGGAAGTGATTATTAAGGGAAGCTGAAGCACCACAGCTGTGTTTGGTGGAGTTGGCTGTGGAGGAAGGTGATGAGTAGGAGGTGAGGGCTGGGATGAAAAGTAACTGCAAGCCAGTGACCCTGACCTGGACAGGGAAGTGGTGGTCTTGCTGGTGGCATTCAGGCTCTTTCAGGATGTTTTCATTGACAAAGACCCTCAGCATCTCTTCAGGGACCTGCTCTCTGGCTCCGAGCTTTGCCTCTATAGCAAATGAAGATAAAATTGTACTCTTCATTAATTTTTCCAAATCCCTCAGTAAGCTTCATCTGAAATTATTTCGGAGGTTATAAAGCCTTTTATTCCAGGATTAGGGATAAAGGTTTAAAATGCAAATGTCAATTGAGTTTAAAACATTGCAGTTTTGGGCCGGCCTGTGGCTCACTTGGGAGAGTGCGGTGCTGATAACACCAAGGCCCCGGGTTCGGATCTCACATAGGGATGGCCGGTTCGCTCACTGGGTGAGCGTGGTGCTGACAACACCAAGCCAAGGGTTAAGATCCCCTTACCGGTCATCTTTTAAAAACAAAAAAAAAAAAAAAACATTGCAGTTTTGGGCCGGCCTGTGGCTCACTTGGGAGAGTGCGGTGCTGATAACACCAAGGCCCCGGGTTCGGATCTCACATAGGGATGGCCGGTTCGCTCACTGGGTGAGCGTGGTGCTGACAACACCAAGCCAAGGGTTAAGATCCCCTTACCGGTCATCTTTTAAAAAAAAAAAAAAACATTGCAGTTTATTCTGACGTAAGTACAGTCAGACAATGAGCCAACAGATAGCATAAGATCCTTTTCAGTTTTAATTTATGAGACTTTGGGGAAGGGAAGGAGTCTCTAAGATCCTTATTATGGGCTACTGTTTATTTTCAAAGGGAGCTAGGGAGGAATGAATAAAAGATAAGAAGATACTCTGTCAGATTTAGAAAATGTGTTTCTTTTGTTTTAGTTGACATATATCTTGTTTTGTAAGATATATATTTTTAAAATAATTACTTGAGAGCATTGTTATGGATATATCATTTTTAGGGGAGGACTTTACCCCCCACTTTACTGCCATTTGGTTTGAACATTTTGTTTAATATTCAGAATTTTTACCTGACTTCCCTTACCCCAATAAAAAACTTACCCCAGTGAAAAGCAGGGAATATTGTTTTGTTCATTGTGCACTTCCAGTTCCTAGCTCAGTGTCTGGCATGTACTAGGTGCTCAACAATATTCTTGAATAAATAAATAATAACATTGAACTATTACATATTTCTTTGATTTGTTAGTAAGTACGAGTAGTCTATTGTTTTGTATGTCAATTAAAAGAGAAAAAAGAGCAGTTCTGCTCTATAAGCATTTTTTTAGGAGATATTGTACACCTGATTAAAAAGTTCAGAACACAAGAAAACAAAATTTCTATTAGAATATGGTCTTATTAAGTATATATTGTATTATATATCATGTTCCAGACAAATTTTATGAATTTCTTCAGTGCACACTTCTTTAAAATGGATCCTGCTATATTTTTCTAAGGTCATTTGCATTATATTTGCAAAATAGTAATGCTCTGAAGAGGAATATTTTTAAATATTAAGAATTATTTATTTCTATTTCTATGTAAAAGAAGAAAAATTATTTTTTCTTTCTTTTTTTTAAAGATGACCGGTAAGGGGAATCTTAACCCTTGGCTTGGTGTTGTCAGCACCACGCTCAGCAGTGAGCGAACCGGTCATCCCTATATAGGATCGGAACTCATGGCCTTGGTGTTATCAGCACCGCACTATCCTGAGTGAGCCACGGGCCGGCCCTGAAAAGTAATTTTTTCCAGAAATGAAATTTCAAATTCAAATAGTTATTTTGGGGTTTTTACACAAGATGCTAATATCGACATCTATCTATATATGTAAATGCTTGTTTCTAGCAAAATCAATATAAACCTGTGTGTTAATATCCATAAATAAATTATTAAATATATTCTGAAAATTTATTAAATTTATTCTGAAATAAATTCCTGGGAATGTGAACACTCGAGGTTGCCCTGGCAAAAGACACATTTAAGGGAATATCCTTCTTTTAAAAATGTTTGTTTCTTTGCTCTCTCTTGATATCCCCCCTCCCACATTTCATTTATTGACTTTATTGAAAAGTTGCTTTACTTCAACATCACTTTTACCTGCAATGGTTTTTAACAGGGAGTGCTCAGGTCAGTCAACTGCTTCCTTAGGTTTATAAATCGTAGGAGTGTATTTGTAAACAGAAGCTGTTTTGTGTGTCCTTTGTAAAGCAAGTGGTGAAAGTGATAAGGAATAAAAGCGGCAAGCCTTTTTTTCTTCTTTAAAGGACATAAACCCTGAGAACACGACGCGCGGGAGGAGACCTGGCGGATATACAAAGAAACTAAATCTTGTACTGCCACGGAAGTGAAGCAATGGATAACTTCAGAAGTATTTATGCGGTGTCCTACCTAAAAATCTGTTTTGGGGACGTCCTCTGGGCCCTGGTCCTACTTCTACCGAGAGCGTCCCACCGCCCCGCACCCCGCTGACTGTGGCCGCGGGAGAGTGTGCCGCGGTTGCGCGGCCGGGCGGGAGGACTCCGGAGTCAGGTAAGGAAAACCACACTACCCAGAGTGCTGCGCGCAGACGCGGCGCACGCTCCTCGCCCCTCGTATAACTTCGTATAATGTATGCTATAC
>NW_007732216.1:70515-84427 GCF_000696425.1 Galeopterus variegatus | reverse complement strand
GTATAGCATACATTATACGAAGTTATACGAGTGTTTGCACAGGGCTAGTGAGGAGCCGCTCGGGGAGGCGGGGAGGTGCTGGGGCGCCGGGAGCTGGATCGCGCGGCAGCAGCCTTGGAGGTACCGGGAAGAACCTAGCGGAGAAACGAGGATCGAGGTAACCGGGCGCTCGTCTCCCTTCACTCTCCCTTTCCTTTGTCCGGTGCCCTCTGTTCACGCCGAGCCCTCCCTCACCCGAAGTCGTAACGCCGCTGGAGCTTGCGACTCCGACGCGCGGAAACTCGAGCCCTCCAGCAGCAACCCGAACTCCACAGCTGAGAGGGTTTGGGCCCTGACAGCGAGAGTTTCCTTCCCCATTGCTCCGCTGCACGGGTTCCGTCGCCCCCGTTGGCGGGAGGAGCGGGGTCGTGTTGCCCGAGGGGAACCCCAGCCCCTGGCTCTGTCAGTGGCTGTTTGGCTCCTTCCTTCCAGTCGTTCGGAGAGAACGGGCAGGTGCTTCGCGCGGTCCAGGAAGAGAGCAGGCGCGGGGCGGCGGGCTCGGGGTCGGGGTCGGGGAGGGCGGCCGGCCGCCCCCCGGATCCGCGGCCTGCGGAGGCGGGGCAGGAGGACCATCGCCCGCCCCAGCCGCGCGGGGACTCGCAGCACGCCCGGAGGTTGGCCGCCCGCGGGGGACTTGCCTGCCCGCGGGACTTCTCTGCGTGCCGGCTGGTGTGACACCAGAAACTGCAGCCTCTTTCTTTCAGTACCCATCGCCGCTCAGTGGAGTTGTTTGACTGCCGCGGATGACAGCCCTTTCCTCCTTCCAGTCAGTTTTGGCTTGGTTAGCTTGCTGGTTTCCTCAGGGAGGGCGATTTGTCTGCACAGTTTGCTTTTTCTTGCCCGTGCCTGGTCCTGTACTGGTCTTACACACGCCTAGCGTTTGGGCTCTCGCCTTTGAAAAGCTTTTTATATTTTTCTCTCTTGGTAGTGTTTAATCAGATGACTGTTCGTAGAAAATTTACCTTCTTTCAATATTTCCTTTAATCTGTTTTAATTGCACAACTTTATTTTTGACTTTACTTTAAGCTAATGGTATCACTTTGCGAGGATATTTTGGGAAAAGATTCCTAGAACCTGGTGTTGACAACCACTGTTTAATTTGCTGGTTGCACATTTTTTTCTTTGCATTGTTTTTCTCCTAAGTTGATAATTGCTCGATTCTTGGCGTTCATTGTCTCTACGAGGAAATCCTCTTCCTCCATCTCCCTCGAGTCCTGGCCCTGCCAGAGGGTATTCTTGGGTAACCCTAGGACCGTGCTAATACTGCTGGAGCCTGGAAAACTGCCTGGAGGTGCCTTTAGCATTAGCTGCTAACTGTTACCTCTTTTTCCTCCTGGCATCCCCTTTATACACTTAGCTTCATCATTTTAACATTTAAAACTACTAATTCTTTCCTGTTTTTTTTAAAGATATATTCTGTAATAATTGCGAATTCTATATCCTGACAGGAAACTCAATTCACAGAGGGTGATTTATTTTTATTTTTTGACTTTTTCTTTACTTAATGTTTTGAAATTGAGGATAATGTTTTAAAAAACAGTATTTCCTCATTTGTTAAGAAGAAAGTGAGGTACGTAAATCTTGACTTCAACCGTCCTTTAAAAAAAAAAAAAAGACTTTATTTTTTAAAGCAGTTTTAAGGTCACAGCAGCAGGTATAGAGAGATTTGCCATATACTCCCTATCCTCCACCCCAGTAAAAATCCCTCACCAGAGTGGTACATTTGTTACAATTCATGACCTGCACTGACATATCACCCAAAGTCCGTAGTTTACATTAGGATTCATTCTTGGTGTTGTATATTCTATGGGTTTTCACAAATGACACTTTTGTTTTACCATGAACTTTTGAGAGTTGTAGAGAACTGAAATGAGTATTGTCATTAAAAAAAGATTAAAGGGAGTATTTTTAACATTTAAAAAATTAATTTCAAATAGATTTTGTGTTTGAAAAATTGGCTGTTTAAACTTTTGGTTTCTTATATTTGAATTCTCTACAGAGTCATTTATTTTTCTTTATTTAAAAACTAAAGCAATGAGGAAGAGAGTCATAGAATAACAAAATATCATGTTTTTCAGTCCTAGAACTCATTAGCTTGACCTAATGTCTCCCCTTCTGAAAAAAATGCTTTATGTTAACCAATGAAGCAAGAGAAAATCAAGCATTTTAAATACGTTAGTTTTTGTTTACTGTCAGGATATGTCTACAATAAAATGTGTGATCCATTAGGTGGGGGGGGTTTTGTTTGTTTTGGGGTTTGTGGTTTTTTTGGCAAATTTGTTTTCTCTGTTGTGAGGGGCTTTTTTGGAAGCATCAAGATATAATAATGTAATGAGCTCAGTTCTGGAAGTATATAATCCTGGTTTAGAATCCCAGTTCTCTCATTGGCTGTGTGATCATGGCTATTTATTTTCTGAACCCCTGTTTCCTTAGCTGTGAAAGAGGGATTAAAAAAAATAATAGCTTCAATTTTCCTAGAATTGTTGTGAGAATTGTTATTGTATGTGAAAGCATTTTATAAACTATAATCCACTATAATATTCACTATATCACTAATTGCATGCTGTGTTTGAAATGCTGCTCTGATTGTTCAGTGCTGCTAAAAGAAAAAAATCAAAAATAAAAAAATAAAATGCTGCCAGTACAATTTATTTTCTGTTGAATACTGCTTATGTAAATACTGTTAACTTTTTTTTTTTAAGGATTGACTGTACAAAAGAGTATTGTTTGGTTATAAATGATTGTTGGTTTTTGTGAGTAAGAGATAGAATTATAGAAGAGGGTTGGAGGGACCTTGGGAAATTTTCTGCTTGATCTCTGTGATTCTTAACCTGCATCTACAGGTGTGCCCATAAATGATCTTTCAAGGGTCTGTGAACTCTGTATATTTTTATTTTGACTTGGTGTTGTCAGCACCACGCTCAGCCAGTGAGCGAACCGGCCATCCCTATATGGGATCCGAACCTGTGGCCTTGGTGTTATCAGCACCGCACTCTACCGAGTGAGCCACGGGCCGGCCCTATCTCTGTGATTCTTAACCTGCATCTACAGGTATGCCCATAAATGATCTTTCAAGGGTCTGTGAACTCTGTATATTTTTATTTTTCTAGGGAGAAGACCTATAGCTTTCAGCAGATGTTCAAAAGGGATTCATGACTGTCCTTCTCCCAGAGATTCTAAAAACTACTAGCTTCGATTATATGTGCACATTTTTTCTACTAGAAATTTTGTAGATATTTTAAAAATTAGGTTTTGGGGAAAGGAAAGAGAACAGGTAATTTTTGAAGCACTGAATGCCTGTTTTCTTCCAGAACTAGAAGTTGATATTTATGATACAGTACTTTCATACAAATAATAGTGCTGCTTCTCTTACCTGGAGATGACTCCACTGATTGATCCGATATCTGTAGGCAGATATTGTCCTCCCTTCCCCCCCAGCCTATGGGCAATAGAATGGATAGTAGAGAATGAAACTCTAATATAATCCAGCATGTTAAAATATCATTTAAAATACTAAAAGATAATTTGTTTTATTTTAAAATGTAGATATTTTTAAATGCTAAAAAGTATTTTATCTTCCAAACTAGATGACAATATTTACGTAGTTGTATGTTGTATAATATTTCTTGTATATGACAGAGTATAAAGTTATATTAAATCCTGATTGATGATTTCTTTGACTTTCAATATTGCTGGTTTGGAAAGAATATGGATATGTATGTTTTCAAGAAATTCATAATTTGGTCGTGTAGATTCGATTATAATTTGTGATTTTAATTTATAGCATTTAAAATTAATCTTATTTGCATTTTTGGCATTTCAGAATTAGGATATAGATCTAAGTTTGAGTTGATTCTTATAATAGAGTTTAGAAGTAAGCTATATCTAACTGCCATATTTTCTTGTATAGTGATAGGTTGCTGGGCTATAAGGCTTTTACAGTGTGAAGCCAACTTCTTGTTTCTGGATCACTTACCAGTAACATTTACAAGGCCTGGAGAGTATGAGATAGATCAATTGATGCTATACATATTTATGAATGAATCTGTCCATTGCAGTGTTTTCTTTTTCTTTGAGATCTTTTTTTTTCCTTTTGATATTGGTCAGTATTTTCATTTGAAATCTGAATGCTTTTCATCAAGTTTCTAAATCAATACTTGGGAATTTATAGAATAAGGTAGAAGAATTGTGGCTGTCTGGTCTTGCTCTTTGTAGAAATAGTCTGAGAGGTCTATATAGACCTCAAAGATCAATTTGAGATGAATGCCAATGTTTGCAGAGCACTTTATGTATTAAAGATAAGTCACTACTGCATGTTTAGTTATTTTAATACAGAGGGTTGCTTAACTTTCATAATGAAAGTTTGAGTTAATTGGATATGAAAAACGAAAGGGAATCATTTCAGCAAAAATTTTACCTATGGGAATACTATCATTTTAAGATCAGAGATTTTTACTCATGAATTTTTAAAAATCTGAAAACATTTCCTGTATGGGGAGAATATTATGAATACTACTATTTTAGTTCTTAGTGAAGTCATTTATAGTCATCCTCATATAGAGATGCAGTTAATGCCATCTTTGGCTCAGTGGTGAGAGCTTGGGCTTTGTGGTCAGACAAATTGAATCCTGAGCTTTGCCACTTAATCCCTATGAGACCTTGGGTGGGTTTCTTAACTTCTCTGAGGTTCATTATCCACAACTATAAAAAACAGTAATTTCTGTAGCTCTCCAAGGCTGGAGTTACATGCTAGTGGCCCTACAGTTCTGTAGTCTTGGGGAAGTCCCACTTCCTCAGCTCTACTAGGCATTGTCCTGGTAGGGGCTGTCTGTGGTGGCTCCACCCTTGCAACAAGTCTCTGTCTGAGCCCCCAGGTTGCTTGTAACATCTTTTGAAATCTGTGTGGAGGAAGTCATGCCCCCAAGGCTCTTGTATTCTGCACTCTTGCAGACTTAACACCATGTGGATGACCACAAGGCTTATTGCTTGCACCCTCAGGTGTGCAAGCCTCAGGAGTGGTAGCCTGAGCCACACCTTGGCCCACTAAGGGGCACTACACTAGAATGTAGGGAGCAGAGTCCCAAGGTGGCCCTAGGGCCCCCCAAGGAGGACCCCCTGGGCCATCTCCTAAAACCATTCTGCACTCCTGGAGCTATGGGTCTGTGATGGGAGGGGCAGCCTCAAAGATCTTTTAAATGCCTTAACGATCTTTCTCCCATAGTTTTGATGAATAGCAGCTGGCTTCCTTCTATCTATATTAATCTCTTTAGCAAATGGTCACTTGGCCACATCCTTAGTATTCTTTCCCAAACATGTCTTTTTACTCTTTACATGGCCAAGCTACACATTTTCCAAATGTTTTCCAAATGTTCTGCTTCTCTTTTAATTATAAATTCTGTCTTTAAGTCATTTCTTTTACATCTCAATGTATGTCATTAAAAGTAGTCACACAATAGCTTGAATGCTTTGCTGCTTAGATGTTTCTTCTGCCAAATATCCTAGTTTATCACTCTTGAAGTTCTGCATTTCATAAAGCCCTAGGACATGGACACAATTTTGCCAAGTTCTTTGCAGCTATATTCCAAGGGTGGCCTTTACTCTAGTTTCCAATACCTTATTCCTCATTTCCATCTGAGACCATCAGAATGGGCTTTACCATCCATATTTCTACCAACATTCTGGTCATGACCATTTAAGTAATCTCTAAGAAGATTTAGACTCTCCTTTGTTCTGGGGTCTTCTTCTGAGCCCTCACCAGAATTCCCCTTTCACGATCTAGGATTTTTTTTCTAGCCTGCTCCTCCAAATTCTTTCAGCCTGTACTCATTACCCAGTTCCAAAGCTGCTTCCACATTTTCAAGTATTAGTTATACAAACAGTTCCACTTCGTGGTACCAATTTTCCGTCTTAGTTTGTTTTCCGCTGCTATAACAATACCTGAGACTGGGTAATTTGTAAACAATAAAATTTTATTTGGTTCACAATTCTGGAGACTGAGAAGTCCAAGATCAAGGGGCCACATCTGATGAGGATCTTCTTGCTGTATTACAGTGTGGCAGAAGACATCACATGGCAAGGAAGTACATGTGAGACAGAGAGTAGAAAGGGGATTGAACTCCTGTGATAACTAACCCACTCCTGAGATAATAGCATTAATCCATTCATTAAGGTGAAAATCATCTCTTAAAGGTCCCATCTCTTAATACTGTCACAATGGTGATGAAATTTCAGTGTGAGTTTTCGTGAGGACATTCAGACCATAGCACCCAGGGTCAGCAAACTACTGCATGTAGGCCAAACCTAGTTCGTTGCCTGTTTTTATAAATAAAGTTTTATTGGAACACAGCCATTCTCATTCATTAATGTTTTGTCTGTGGCAGGTCTTGTACTACAATGGCATAACTGAGTAGTTGTAACAGACTATTTGGCCTACAAAGCCCAAAAATTTACTATCTGGCCTTTAGAAAAAGATTGCTGACCTCTAACTTAGACCAATCCTGTTTTTTATAAATGAAGAAACTGAAACCCAGAGAGATTAGGTAACTTTCCAGTAATGTAGCTAGTAGTAGTAATTCAATTCTTATGATGCCTAATTCACTGTCATTTCTGCTATACCATGCTACCACTTTTTAAGTTCTACAAAATCAACAACTATACTATATGATCATTATACAGGACTTTAAAGTACTGTAAAATGCATATGATGTTTAAGAATATTTAACATAGTTAAAACAGATATTCCAGGGCCGAGTCCATGGTGCACTCGGGAGAGTGCAGCGCTGGGAGCGCAGCAGCGCTCCCGCCGCATTGTGACCATTTTAAAGTGTATAATTCAGTGGCATTAAGTACATTCACAGTGTTGTGCAAGCATTAACACTATTTAGTTCCAGAATTTTTCATGAGAAAAGAGAAACAATTTTCGCAAAGAGAAACACCATGTCAGTTAAGTGGTCACTTCCCATTTCTCCTTCTTCCTATCCTCTGGCATCCATGCTTCTGCTGTGTCTCTATGGCCTTGCCTATACTGGATATTTCATACAATTGAAATTATGCAATATGTAATCTTTTGTGCCTAGCTTAATTAGCATAAGACACATGTATTTATTAGTGTATTTATTAGCATAAAAACCCTTAGCATAATTTTTTGAGGTTCATCCACATTGTAACATATATCAGAACTTTATTTCTTTGTATGGCTGGATAATATTCTATTGTGTGGATATACCACATTTTGTTTTCTGTTCATTAGTTGATGGATGGTGGATTCTAATTGCAACCCTGAAATTCACCCAGTGTGGCCCACTTCGAACTTACGTTTCCTTATTTCCTTTACAGATTTCTCTGTAATAAATAGAGGCTTTTGAGGCCGGCCCGTGGCTCACTCGGTAGAGTGCAGTGCTGATAACACCAAGGCCACGGGTTCGGATCCTATATAGGGATGGCCGGTTTGCTCACTGGCTGGGCGTGGTGCTGACAACACCAAGCCAAGGGTTGAGATCCCCTTACTGGTCATCTTTTAAAAAAAATTAAAAAATAAAAAAATAAAAAATAAATAGAGGCTTTTGGAATCATTTCATTACTTGATCACAAAACAGCAATTGTATTGTTCTGTAGTTGGAAATTTATCACATATACATAGTTTTAAAATAGGGATCATACAGTTTGTATCCAGTTTTTTTCTACTTACCATTACATTATGTTGGAGGTTTTTAAGCAGTGAGGTGATGTGATCAGGTTTGAATTTGGGAGTGATAACAAGCAGCAGTAAGAAGAATGTATGGGTAGACAAGAGGCTGTTAGGAGGCTGTAATAATAGCTATGAGATGATAGGAGCTGTGACTACAGTGGTGTGATTGGACAAGCAAGGCCAGCAATAATGAGAGAAATAGAGGAAATAGAATGTATGAATGAGACTTGACTCCCAGTCTAGATGGCAGAATAGATGGTCCCCAGTGTCACTCTCTTCCCCAAATCAACCAATTTACAATTATAAAAAAGCAATGACAGCCAAGCTGGGGCTGCTAGAGCTCAGGGGAAGAGGAGGAGAGACCTACGGAGTGCATGAAGGCAGGAGAAGCCACGATGAGAGAAAGAAAAAACTGCTCTGTTTTGAGCCCCAGCTGCTTCCAGGCTGGAGCTGCTGAGTGCAAGGAGCAAGAGCTGGCAAAAGCCACACCTGTACCCTTTGGATGAAGTTGCTTGGAGGTGGCAAGTGAGAAGAGGGCCTTGGTGGCCCCCAGACCAGCAAGGCCACTAGTAGGGTTCCCATGCACCCATATGGGAGCGAGGAGCCACAACAACTGAAAAAAAGGAGCCACTTAGAGGCTGGTGAGTCATCACAAGGGACTGGAGCATGGCCTGTCCCATGGGAAGTGTTTGGAGCACAGGCAGTGGGGGAGACGGGCCCACGGTGGGAACACTGGGGTATAGCAAGGACAGCTGATCTGCACCCCAATCAGCATAGGACCACTCAGAGGAGACTGGTCAGGAATATAGAACTGCATGGGGTGCAGTTTGATGAAAAACTCAGGTCCAGAGCACAGTTTCTACACAGCCCAGGTGCACTGGGTCTCTGGAGAGCTGGAAGTACCTATAAAGTCAACCATTAAAACCTGAGCTGCACAAAAAGCCTTCCCTAGGGAAAGAGCAGCAAAGCAGCAATTTAGCTCAGCCACAGAGCTCAAGTACTGGTTCCCACAAGAAGTTCCCCCATTTTAGAAGTAAGCAAAAGACAACAAATTAGTTCCCATGCAGAGTTTAAGTGGTGGGAACAGCAAATAATCCAACAGAACTGAAAGAAAAAACAAAGTACCCACAACCAGAGATAAAGTTTGATATTAACTAATAAAGGTCTCATTTCACCAAAGAACACTTATAATACCTAGAAGGACTGGAAGTCCCCTGGGCTACCAAGCCAGAAAGGGGGGAGGGCCAGGGGCCTCAGCCATACCCCCACCCCACCCCCACAACCAGTCCCAAGGGTGGGGACTGAGGGCCACAGCCACACACCCCCCACACATACAACTAGCCCAGCGATGACCACCAAGCCGCAGCAAGAAGGCCCCCAGGTTCCCAAGCTGGGGTGATGGGGGGGCGAGGGCTTTTGCCACCACCACCCCTGATATTTGCACCCAGCCTAGCAATGACAAAGCCATCAGTTGGTTTCTGTGCAAATGAGGGGGCTGCCACAGGCCTCAATCCTGCCCCTAATCCTTCTTCCTCCTTCCATCCCATTTCCTTCCCCTTTTCCCTCCCAGCTGCTCTGCAACAACATTATAGATTGTAAAATATTAATAATGTTAATTTTAAAAAAATTATGTGTGAGACTTGGTTATAGTTGGATAGAGTGGGAACTTTGAGTGCATGTGAGCTGAGATACCACATTCAGTAGGGAGTCTTCTTGACCACTCAGGCTAGTTTAGTTTCTCTTCTAATATCTTGTGTATCTCTCTATTTTTGTCTTTACCACATTATTATTATTACCTGTTTGTGTCCCATCTAGATGATTCAAGCTCCTTAATGGTAAGGATTATTATTATTATGTCATGTCTTAATTGTCCTTTTTTTTTCTTATTTTACATATAGTTTTTTAAAAATAAGATTATTTTTGTGCATTCATTTTTAAAAAAGAAAATATAAGAGATAGATTGGATAAGGTATTCCTAAAATTTCTTCTCATTTAGAGCCAGTCTCCTTTGAAGCAGTTTTTTTTTTTTTTTCCTTTTTTTGTCATGACCGGCAACGGATTGCAACCCTCAGTGTTGCGTCCGTACCAGACCGGGACCAGCAACGGGATCACAACCCTCGGTGTTGCGCCCGCACCTCGCTCAGCCAGTGAGCGGCCGGTCTGTATGTGGGATCCGAACCCTCGGTGGGAGCGTCACCGCACTCCCAAGCAGCACACTGTAGCAGTGCGCCACCAGGCCGGCCCAGAAGCAGTTTTTATCTCAGAGTTGTTTTTCCATATAATATAATCTAGTCCATTTAGAGGATTGATGATACAGCCTTTCTTAAATGTGCTCTATCATCTTCTGAGTGATTTTCTCATAAGCCACCAATACCATTCTTCAAATTTTGATGCAGGTGCTTTTTTGCTTAGTGTGTGATACACATTTCTTTTGTGTGTATCTTAGTAGGAAAGTATAACTCAACCTTATCTATGGTGGGTATCTGCCTCTTTTGGGGCCCATAAAGTAGTGTTTCTCAGACTCTTTGTGGTAAAAGTTTGTGGACCAGTGCTTTCGTAAAATATATCAAAAATGAATTACTAGAGAAATGAAATGAAAAAAAGGACATATACAATACAAACCTCAATTTATTATTATTAGAGTCAACAGACATAAAATTAGTCTGTCAATTAATACTTTGCCATTAAAATTTCTAAACACTTCAGTACTTTATTGCAGACCTGTAAAAAAAACCAGGTAGTGGGGGCTGGCCCATAGCTCACTCGGGAGAGTGTGGTGCTGATAACACCAAGGCCACGGGTTCAGATCCCATATAGGGATGGCCGGTTTGCTCACTTTGGAGAGCATGGTGCTAACAACACCAGTCAAGCGTTAACATCCCCTTACCAGACATCTTTTTAAAAAAAACCAGTTTGTGGACCAGACCCCACTCTGAATAGCAGTGCTATAAATAAAGCACTTGTTGTTGCTTTTCATACTCATTTTTGAATCCCCAGAACCTGCAATATATCATGGGATGACTGAATGAATGATTGATAGAATGGGTTTAAGACAAATGGTGTTTTCCTCTTAACACTGACAGTATTTCTATTCTTTATGGTAGTTTCTTGAAATGGGGTTATAAAACCATATAACTAGTATGTATCCTTAGTGTATATGTTTGTGTAAGTATACAAACTTTGAATTCAGTTTATGTACATACCTTGTGAAAATAAGAAGTTTCCAGACTTCTAGGAAAAGTCTTTCATAGCCATGGTAACAATTAGTTACTGAAACCAGTTTTAAACTTGCTTATTCAATAAACGACAGTTCTTTAGAACTGGTTTTAAACCAGTGTAATCGACCAACAACAGAAACAGGGATTTAGGGAACAGAATTTTGCAGCCCAACCAGTCAGTGATGACCCTTCCCGTAACCATATTTATAAGCCTCTGAAAGTCCACTATTCCCTGAACTCCACACTTCTCCCCTGGAAGCCCTATATAAGATCAGCCATGTGCTCTACTCAAAGGGACTGTGCCTGACCAACTTAGCTATCCCTTCAATAAGTAACAAACTCAGCTTTGTGTTTTTTGTTTTGTTTTAGATGTCAGTGGAAAATATCCCATCCTTTGACACTTGGCAACAAATGACTGATAAATTTATTATCTGGTGGGCTTTATATTCAAATAATTATCTTTTGTTATCTTAAATACAACCCTGTGACCTCTATGACATTCTCAATTAAAAGTATGAGTAATATAGGCCCCTCTGAAGAGAAGGCTCACACATGTAGTTCACATATTTAGGTAAAATTCAAGTCCTTTCTTTTAACTACATTTCGCTAAACTTTCAGACCATTATGACTAATAAATTAAATTGTCCAGTTCAAACAAGGAAAAGATTACTTTGAAGTGATGATGTGTGCCTTCTTAATAAAACAGACCCCAAATAGATACATACTTATAAAGTATTCAGTACAGCAGAAATGTTGTTTATAGTCTCTGGAAATGGTTTAGTATTTAACAAGCCAACTTTGATAACAGTAGTATCTAATCATACTAAGAAAAACTTTAAAAAAATTTTTTTTTCTTTTAAACATATCCGATTTGTCTGGAAGAAAAACTTAAGTCACAGTAGTAAATTATCCAGTTTGTTAAAGCAGCAGATACTCCTCTAATTATTGACACAATATGTTTTCTTTTGGACTGTTTGATTCAAAATTTAAGATCTCTATTTTTTACTTTTTGTAAATAAAAAGGAAATCATGAATATAGCCTATTTTTTTCTGACTTAAAAGTAAAAAGGGGAATTTTCTTTTTACCATTACACAATGTAAACATTTTTTGTGGCCCTTCACCAATTTCTCCTTAACCCCCCTTCCTCTCTCCTTTTCTCACCTCTGGTGGCTTCAGTTCTGTTCTTGCCTTTTGACAGTTCAAGAATTACTGTAATTGTTGTATCTTCCTTTCTTTCTTTTTTTTTTTTTCCAGCTCCCTCTTATGAACTGAGGAGATGCAGTATTCCTCTTTCTGTACCTGGCTTATTTCACTTAGAGAGGTATGAACTCAGGTATATTTCTTTTACATTTTGGATTATAACTCAGCATCACTTTATCTTGTTGCTGAAGGCATGTACATTATGCTTTAAAATCGGGTGTAGTGATTCTTCAAACCTTATTCTCTTTCAAAATTGTTGTTTTATGTGTTTTGGTTCTTTTGCCTTTCCATACAAATTTTAGGCTTAGCTTGTCTATATCTATAAAAAATTTTGCTGTGATTTTCACTGGAATTGCTTTAAATGTGAACATCAATTTTCAGAGAATCATCATGTTTACTATATCGAGTCTTCCAGCCCATGAACATGTGTCTCTCCATTATTTAGGTTTTCTTTGATTTCTTTCATCAATGTTTTTCAGCGTACAGATGTGTACATGTTTTGTTAGATTGATACCTGAATATTCTGTTCTCTTGGGCCATTGTAAATGGTATTGTTTTTTAAAATTACAATTTCCAACTGTGCATTTCTAGTATATAGAAATACAATTGATTTTTGTATGTTCACCTTGTATTTTGTGACCTTGCTAAACTTATTTATTAGTTCTAGGCATTCCTTGGGAGTGTTTTACATAGACAGTCATGTCTGCTAATAGGGACAGTTTTTTTTTTTTTAGTAGTTTTATGGTTTCAAGGCTTGCGTTTAGGTCTTTAATTCATTTTGAGTTAATTTTTGTATGTGGTGTAAAGTAAGAATTCAACTTCATTCTTTTGCATGTGCTATCCTGTTATATATAGTTTCTTTTTATCACTGGTAATTTTTTTGCTGTGAAGTCTGTGGTGTTTGATAATATAGCCATTTCAGGTTTTTTTGTTTTTGAATACTATTAGCATGGTATATCTTTTTTCTCCCCTTTTACTTTTTTTTTATTATTTTTTAATCTACCTGTTTACTCTAACCTATTTGTGTCTTTATACTTAAAGTGGTTTTTTTCTTATATGCAACTTATAGTTGGCTTTTGTTTTTTTTTAAATCCAATCAGTCTTTTTTTTTTTTTAAGTCTTTTTTTAGCCTTTTTTTGAGGTAATTGTAGATCCACTTGCAGTTGTAGGAAATAATAGCTCTTGTGTACCCTTCACCCAGTTTCCCTCAATGGTAATATCTTGTATAACTTTAGTACTGGGAAACTGACATTGATACATTACTTCCCCCCCCCCCTTTTACAAACTGACAGTTTAGTGAATCATAGGATCTTTGAATTGGGAGTGACCTTCAATTGACATTGATACATTACATCTACCTTGTTCAGATTTTACCTTTTTTAAGTGCACTCTTTTGTGAGTGTATGTATATACCATCAGGTGTAGATTCATGAGACCACTACCATAGTCAAGACATAGTACAGTTATATCACAAGTATCTTTTTTTTATTTTTTCCTTTTTGTCTTTTTTCATGTCCAGCAACGGACCGCAACCCTCAGTGTCGCGCCCGTACCAGACCAGGACCGGCAACGGGATCGCAACCCTCGGTGCTGCGCCCGCACCTCGCTCCACCAGCGAGCGGGAACCGGTCTGTATGTGGGATCCGAACCCTCGGCGGGAGCGCCGCCGTGCTCCCAAGCGGCGCACTGTAGCAGTGCGCCACTGGGCCGGCCCTGTAGTTCCCTACTTCTTTTTTTTTTTTTTATTTTTTCTTTTTTTTTTTTTTA
>NW_007732216.1:67996-69734 GCF_000696425.1 Galeopterus variegatus | reverse complement strand
TTTTCCTTTTTGTCTTTTTTCATGTCCAGCAACGGACCGCAGCCCTCAGTGTCGCGCCCGTACCAGACCAGGACCGGCAACGGGATCACAACCCTTGGCGCTGCGCCCGCACCTCGCTCCACCAGCGAGCGGGAACCGGTCTGTATGTGGGATCCGAACCCTCGGCGGGAGTGCCACCATGCTCCCAAGCGGCGCACTGTAGCAGTGCGCCACTGGGCCGGCCCTGTAGTTCCCTACTTCATATGAGAGTGCTTCATAAAGTTCATGGAAAAATAGAATTAAAGGATAATATGAATCTTTCCATGAGTTTTTTTTTTTCCTTTTTGTCTTTTTTCGTGTCCAGCAACGGATCGCAACCCTCAGTGTCGCGCCCGGACCGGGACCGGCAACGGGATCACAACCCTTGGCGCTGCGCCCGCACCTCGCTCAACCAGTGAGCGGGAACCGGTCTGTATGTGGGATCCGAACCCTCGGCGGGAGCGCCGCCGTGCTCCCAAGCGGCGCACTGTAGCAGTGCGCCACCAGGCCGGCCCCTCCATGAGCTTTTTGAAGTACCCTTATAGCTCTTTCCATGGTAGTTTGCTCTTCAAGGCCTGCAGGAGAGCCTCTCACTCTAGTCTGCTCACACAGTATAATGTCGTGTGATCAAGAGGGTGACATCTCATCACCTTCCCATATTGTATTGATTAGAAGCAAGTCACACATTCTTCTCGCATGCAAGGGGATTATATGAAGACATGACTCATTGGGGGTCAGTGTCGTGTGTGTCTTCCCCAGAAACTTTGAGAAGATATTAATACCTATAATCTATAAACTTACATTGACCATTTGGGCTCCTGTCAAAAGCCGGAAATGAGATTAGCAATAAATACAGCTAAAGTTCTGGTTAAGGTATTTATACTTTTCTGAAACTGTGTGATAAGCAAAGCTTTCTACTCTAATAATACCAATATTTGCAACGTGGTTTATAGTTTCATAAGCACTTATAAATCTATTATTACATCTGATGTAATTCTCAGGACAGTCCGGTGATGTAGACAGGTATCCCTGTTTATAAATGAAGACATTGAGGGTATTAGCAAAGCCTTCAGAAAAAATCACATAGCCAGTAAATGGTGAAATAGGTGTTTTAACTTCCTGTCACCAAGGTAGAGTTGTAGCATAGAACTATTGATGGTATGGATGTTCATCAAATATGCTATGATAATGAGGTAAGTTTTATTTTATATGTAAATACTAATAAGTTCTATGTGAATATGCAAATAAAATATAATCTTTATAACAATGCAGTAGTTCTATGCCTGGCAGTACAGTATCTCCAATCCATAAAATATTCCCATAAGTAGTATCTCCATTTCACAGAAGAGATAACTGAGGTTTAAGCAGGTTGTCATTTATCCAAGGTCATATATTGGGGATCTGACTTCAGAATGTAGGATGAAACTAATTCAATCAAAATAACCTTCTATTTTTGCCTTGTATTACTGGATAAAATTTCTAAACTTAAAATTTTTAGTTTATAACCTCTCTTTTTGAAGGTAGTGCATTCCACATCTCAAAAGTCATGTACCATTGAATTATTTTCATATTAGATTTTAAAGGATTTCCTTTACTAATATAAAATAATTAGCTGAAGTGAGTTATGTGACATTTAGCATAAAAACTACAGTTATTCTTGGGGCCGGCCCGGTGGCGCACTGCTATAGTGCGCTGCTTGGGAAGCACGGCGGCGCTCCCG
>NW_007732216.1:66116-67177 GCF_000696425.1 Galeopterus variegatus | reverse complement strand
AAAAAAAAAAAAAACTACAGTTATTCTTTTTTCAATAATGATGTGGTTATTTTGCATATATAATATTAGCAAATTATAGTTACTAATGATAGTTTTTTTTCTTTTGGTTTGTCTTTATGTGTATTTTGTTGTTAGCAATCTCAACAAACTGTACAATAACAGTTGAGTGGGTTCTAAAAAACGTCTAAAGTTTAGTGGCTGCATCTACCTTCTGCTTTCTCCCCACCCTTTAAAAAAGAATAAATGGGATGTTTGAGAAGAGAGCTATATTAAAGAAGAGTATTGCAAATGGCTTCAGAATCTATGAATGGAAAACCAACTAAGAATCACTTCACAAAGGGAAAAAGACAACAGCACCAGCAAATAAAGAACAGATGTTCGATTAGTGATGGTAATGGGGAAGATTCCTTCATCTTTGAAGCAAATGAAGCTTGGAAAGACTTTCATAGTTCTCTTCTTCAGTTTTATGAAAATGGAGAACTCTGTGATGTCACACTAAAGGTGAGAGATGGCCTTGTTTCTTACATTTCTCAGCCTCTTTAGTGTCTTATGAAAATGAGGGTTTGTATAACCACACAAGACAAATTTGTGGTGCTATACTTGTGGTCAGAATGATTTCAGTCTTAATACTTTGTATTGAAGATGAAGGGACATAAGGGAAAGTAAATGAACAGAGGTTAGAATAAGATTAAATTACTGTATTAATTTAATATTGATATTTATAATTTCTTAGTTAATTTAAGTTCTGAGAGTTCTGGAACCCTAGACCAACAAATATTTCTTGTAAGTGAAATTAATAAATTGCCATTGACCATGTAAGCTTTTAACTTGTGAAATAAAAAATCTTGGTGTATTCACTTACTGTTGATACAGGTTAGAAGTCAGGAATTCTTGGTTGTCTGTTCACCTGCACTAGTGTTTTACTGTTGCCTTGGATTGAGTGTCCTCCCAAAACATGAGCCCCACTGTGACATTGTTAAGAGGATGGGAAATCCTATTATGGTAATTGAAAGGTGGGAGCCTTGACAAGGTGATTAGGTTGTAGGACCATGCCTTATATA
>NW_007732216.1:63198-64753 GCF_000696425.1 Galeopterus variegatus | reverse complement strand
ATTTGCCATTTAGGGATCTCTTAGAGTTTGCTTTCTGCTCCTGATCACATAAGTCCTTAAAACTCACAGTGTTGTGGGAATTGAGGGCATGTAGGGGTACTTCAGAAACTTCACGGAAAAATAGAATTAAAAGGTAATACGAATCTTTCCATGAACTTTTTGAAGTACCCTCATACTTGGAAAATCAGATCAGGTGACACGCAACAAAAACTTATAAACTGAAAGCACAGGCTTTGAATTTCAGGCCCAGAATGTCCACTGTGGATAACTTACCTGTATTCTCTTTCTTTAAATTCTTAGTGTCCTTAAGTATTTCTAGGTCCCAAGACACTGAGAAGAAAACCATTATATAATTCTACTAGCTGTGTGTGAAATTTAGCTATGTATATATTTTAATTAAGGAACACTTAAACTCTTTGATCGATATGGTGTATTATGTTTAATCTCATGCCATTGTTCTAATTTTCAATGTTAGTGTAAGATTCAGTGACAAAATTTAAAGATCATGACAAAAATTAAACAAATGTAAAATAGGTGATTTGAATTTAATCAATTATCAGTCCAACATATTGATGAATGCATTAAATAGAATATTATTGATTTTATATTTTTTAATGGGATTTTATAATAATTTTATAAACTACTGCATGTAAACTTTTCAAAGGGAAAAAAAGGATCTAGCCATATTAGGTAAAGTAATAACTAAACTCATAACTTTTGTTTGGGTAATGTCAGCAATAGGTAGAAATGAAAACTTCAGGAAAATCTGTGGTGAGAGACTAAAAATAACATATTTGAATCAGTGACAGAAGTCATTTAGGAATAAGAAGCACTTCACTAGAGCTAGTTTAAAGGGATTGATCATCATTTTTATTTCCTCAACTGTAAAATTAGGATGAGGATAACATTTTTGTGAGGAATAAATGAGTTAATACATGTAAAGTCCTTATAAAACTACTTGGCACATATTAATAAATATCAGCTATTATTATCATATTATGTATTACTGTTCTTATTCCAAAGGTATCAGATAATTCTGCTAATGTATATTCTGTTACTATTTATTAGAAAGAATTACAATTTAATCTTTTAGCAAGTCTGTAATTAGATTTGTTTCTTAATTCTAATTTAACATTTCTTCAACTTTCAGAATTTAACTACAACAGAACAACTAAACTAACAAGGATTATGGCTAATTAATAATCCTCAGGGGCTGGCCCGTGGCTCACTTGGGAGAGTGTGGTACTGATAGCACCAAGTCTCCGTGTTCGGATCCCTATACAGGGATGGCCAGTTGGCTCACTTGGAAGAGCATGGTGCTGACAATACCAAGTCAAGGGTTGAGATACCCTTACCGGTCATCTTTTAAAAAAAAAAAAAAATATATATATATATACACACACACACACATATATGTATATATATATATAATTCTCTGTTCAACATAAACTATACTTTTTAGATTCATATTATTTTGAGGATCATTTTTTTTTCTTTTTTTTTTGTCTTTTTGTCTTTTTTTCGTGACCGGCAACGGATTGCAACCCTCAGTGTC
>NW_007732216.1:58535-63130 GCF_000696425.1 Galeopterus variegatus | reverse complement strand
AATTCTCTGTTCAACATAAACTATACTTTTTAGATTCATATTATTTTGAGGATCATTTTTTTTTCTTTTTTTTTTGTCTTTTTGTCTTTTTTTCGTGACCGGCAACGGATTGCAACCCTCAGTGTCGCGTCCATGCCGGACCGGGACCGGCAACGGGATCGCAACCCTCGGTGTTGCCCCCGCTCCTCGCTCAGCCAGTGAGCGGCCAGTCTATATGTGGGATCCGAACCCTCAGCGGGAGCGCCGCCACGCTTCCCAAGCGGCACACTGTAGCAATGCGCCACTGGGCCGGCCCTTGAGGATCATTTTTTGATAAAAGTTCATCTCCTTTCTTTTGTTAGTGTGTTTCCTTTGATCATTATTGCTTTTAGGACAAACGTTTTAGGACAATTATCACAAAATTTTATAGTTCGTATATAAGGTCATTAGCCCATTTTTAAATTCCAAAGTGAGCAACTATTTTAGAAACAGCAAATAAAGTCGTTTAGGAAGTATTTACTAAGGTCTTCCCCTTGTATATGGAGAGCAGAAGTAAATTTGAATAATATGCTGTACTTGTCTTGAGAGAATTTGAAGTTTAGCTAGAGATAGGCACACATATAGCTAACTATAACAATTTAGTGTTTGGGCCAGCCCGGTGGCGCACTGCTACAGTGCGCTGCTTGGGAGCCTGGAGGTGCTCCCGCCGAGGGTTCGGATCCCACATACAGACCGGCCGCTCACTGGCTGAGCGAGGTGCGGGCGCAACACCGAGGGTTACAATCTGTTGCCGGACACGAAAAAAGACAAAAAGAAAAAAAAAATTCCAACTGACCAGGTAAGACTTAAGTGCTCCGAAAGATTGCAGGGAAACAAAATATGTCAATTATATTAAATAGTATACTTCCAAGAGGTAGAAATGATAAAATTATTACCCTATTTAACAGTTAACTCCTGACCTGAATGCAGACTGTCTTGACTTAGTCCATTTGTACGGCTATAACAAAATGCCACAGACTGGGTAATTTATAAGTAATAGGAATTTATTTCTCACAGTTCTGAAGGCTCTGAAGTCCAAGGCACGAGATGGTTTGTTGTCTCCTGAGAGCTGCTCTCTCTGCTTACAAGATGGTACCTTGTTGCTACATCCTCTGGAGGAGACTGATGCTGTGTCCTACATGGTGGAAGTCATAAGGGCAAGAAGGGCCTATGCTAGTTCCTTCCAGCCCTTTTATGAGGAACTAATCCATTCATGAGCACAGAGCTGTCATGATTTCATCACTTCCCAAAAGGTTCCACCTCTTAATACCACCACAATGGGGATTAAGTTTCAACACATGAATTTTAAGGGACATTCAGACCATAGCACAGACATAATCTAATAAATGAGAATTATAATGGAGAACGTGATCCTATATTTAACACTTACGCCTTCAATGTTAATAAGTCTTAACTTTGTATGATAAATGATGATCATCTTTACTTTAATCCATTCATATAGTCAATCAGTATTTTTTATCTTTTCCATGTTGCTCAGAAGGGGTATTTAAGTATTTATTTCTTTAGATCCTTGTTTATTTGACCCCAAAAATGCTATCTAAATTGTTTCCATTGTGTACATTTTCAAATGAACGTAATTAAGATTAAAGAAGACCCCAGAATGTAAATTTCTTGTCCTCCCCTTGTTTTAATTTCGCAACTGGAATGTGCTTGCTTGTAAGGAACACCTAAGAATACGCTAAGGGTTAACAGTTAATTGCATCTTTGGCTTCTGTAATTCTGTGGTTTTGCTTGGCTGTCAGCTTTTTCTGTGTGTGTAAGAAGCTCTTCAGTGACTCTGTGGTAAGAGCCTGTCAGCTTGGCTTGTGTGTGTGAGATGCTGGCAGGCTTGGTTTGCAGAAAGCCCCTTAACCACATTTCCTGCTTCTGTGGCCCAGTTTAATGGAGCCCCTTACCCACATTGTGAAGCCCCCAATTTGAGTAACTCTGCCTAGATACAGACAGAGCCAATAAGAAAGCTTGAATGCTTGCTCAAGAAAGGTATATAACCCCAGTTTTCCCTGCATTTGGGGCCCAGGAATTTGGAATGGAAGTTCACCTGGGACCAGTAGCATAATAAATCATGTGACTTCTCCATCTCTCTGAGTATCTGCGTTTCCTTGGTTGCTTTTTCCGTTACAAGGTTAGTTAAGATTGTAGAACAGTGGCTAGACATTGTGATGTGGTAATTCACTACTGGGGCCCAGGAATTTGGAATGGAAGTTCACCTGGGACCAGTAGCATAATAAATCATGTGATTTCTCCATCTCTCTGAGTATCTGCGTTTCCTTGGTTGCTTTTTCTGTTACAAGGTTAGTTAAGATTGTAGAACAGTGGCTAGACATTGTGATGTGGTAATTCACTACAAGCCAAGACATGGTCTTGAGTCTTGTACATCTAACCCTTTCTTCTATTTTAGGCCTTGGCAATAAAACACTTTTTGTCTCCTTAAAAAGTAGCCAGAAGAGTGATTAAGATTAGTGGATTATTGGAAAGAGTAGGTAATTGAGTTACAAGGGCAAAATTACAAGGGATTAAACCTAAAAATTAAAATATAGTTTATAAAGGTGTGTAAAAGATGACTTAGACATAGGCTTGCTTGCTTTGTTTATTTCTGTTCTACTCTGTGTCTTCTGTACTTCTGTTTCAATGTAGTTCTCAAACACTTAGCTTGAGTAAGTGGCATAATTATAAACATTTCAACCTAATATATTTCAGTTTTTGTTTAGTGATTTTAAAATCTTTTAGTATGTTCATAAATGATTTTTAACAACTGCGCTAATGGGATTCTAAAATTAATACTTAATTTTATAAATGAAGTTAATACTTAACTTTAGAAAGGAAGTGAACCTATGTAATGACAGCCTAAAGGAAGAAGGCAAAAATATAAGACAAAGAGTTTATTTGGGCCAAATTTTAGATTGTGGCCTGGGAAACACAAACCCAAGTTGCCTTGGATATGTGCTCTGAAGGACAAAAGAGAAGTCAGTAATATTTAAAGGAAAAAAGAATCTTAAAGGGACAGCTCTGAAGTTGTTTACCAAGAGTTTACATTGGTTCACTAAAATAACATGAGACTGATTGGCTATATGTTGCTGTTTGTGTCATAAATTCCAGAAGCATTGAAACAAAGAAAAAGTGAGGGCTGGCCAGTTTGCTCAGCTGGTTAGAGCATAGCCTTTAAACACCAAAGTCATGGGTTTGGATCCCATATGGGCCAGCTAGAAAAAAGAAAAAAAATGAGGATGGTATTGTACAGTTTGTGATAACATTTGGGTAGTCGATACCCTTTAGGGTGGCTAGTAGTCTGGAAATAGTTGCCAAAATGTGTAGTTTAGCAATTGTCCTGGACAAAGGGTGAGGCAGGAAGACATCACTGAAGCCCCTATGCTCTACTCTGGGCCTGTTAAATTTAGCAGACCTCATATTTCTTAGATTGTTCTGAGCTACTTTCTTTCTCATTCAGAACACCTAGTGCACAAAAGAATAGTTCAGAGTGGCCAAATTTTTGAAAAGTGTTAAATAGCTAAGAATAAAAGTAAATCAATTAAAACATTGTTTACCTATCAACATATTGAATATTTAAAACATTTATTGCTTTTGAAATTTTGAGGAAGTGAGTATTCTCAAACATTGCTGGTGATGTGTAGATTGGTTCAGTGTTTTTAGCAGGTACTTTGGCAGTATGTATCACCAACTATAAAAAGCTTATTTTTTTGGTTCATTAATTCTTTTCAGATTTTATCTCAAGGAAATACTCTGAAGTGCTAGAAAAACATTCTCCTCTCAGATAATGTTTATGTGTAAAATATGGAAAAATTAAAAATCTAAATGGCTAATATGAATATGGCTGTGTTACATTCACTGAATAGAATAGCATACAGCCAATAAGCATGAGGGTTGCAAAAGATTTTATTTTATTTTTTTATTTTTTTATTTATTTATTTTTTTAAAGATGACTGGTAAGGGGATCTTAACCCTTGACTTGGTTGTCAGCACCACGCTCAGCCAGTGAGTGAACCAGCCATCCCTATATGGGATCCGAACCCGTGGCCCTGGTGTTATCAGCAGCGCACTCTCCCGAGTGAGCCACAGGCCGGCCCTACAAAAGATTTTAGAAACTTGAGAAAAGATTACGAATTTCAGAAAAAAATCTCAGTTATGTTTCAAAATGCATAGAAAAAAGTTGCAAGGAAATATACCAACAGGTTGCCTAATTGAGTTGTGAGTAAATTTTTTCCCTTATACTTTTGTGTGCTTTCTTGATTTTACACACTGAACATGAATTTATACTGGAAAAAAAAAAACTTCAAAAATAAGTTATCTTTTTTTATTGGCCTATGTAGGACAATAGATAGGTTCACTTTGTAAGTCAGAACTGATAGTTAATGGAATTTTTAATGTTCTTTGTTTAATCAATGTTCTTTTTATGTCATTTTTAGTTTATTATGAGGTGACTCATAATTCAGAAGATAATTTATTGTTTTTAGACAGTTGTACTTAGTTTGTCATACAGTTTTTTTTTTTTTTTGTCTTTTTGTCTTTTTCCGTGTCCAGCAACGGATCGCAACCCTCAG
>NW_007732216.1:55324-57624 GCF_000696425.1 Galeopterus variegatus | reverse complement strand
GGTGGGAGCGCCGCTGCGCTTCCCAAGCGGCGCACTATCCATTGCGCCACCGGGCCGGCCCTGTCATACAGTTTTTATGGTTGGACCTAAATGTTGAGTCAGCAGTAAAAATAAAAGATGCTTGACTTCCCCGTTTCTCTCCTTTCCCCACAAAATCCTCATGTTGAAAGTAAAATGCTTTACTAATATAAAAGCCTTTGTTTCATTGTATTTTGATCCATGTTGGCTTATCTGTGGAAGACTACTCAAGGTAGTAAAAAAAAATCTAAGAAAAAAATCTTTAAAAATTCTGAGAAATGTTATTAATATTGATATTCTACATGTTTCACTAAAGTTTAAGATTGACATGATTTTTTTTCTGAGTATCTTGAATTATTCATATGTTCATTGATCTAATAAAAAAGAATGTAAATTAGAAAACTCACTAGTATCACGGACACATACTATCGTATTTATTTATATAATTTTAAATTACAGTCATGTGCCACATAAGGACATTTTGATGGACTACATATACAGTGGTGGTCCCATAAAATTCTAATACTTTATTTTTATTGTACCTGTTCTATGTTTAGATGTATTTAGATACAAAAATACTTATCATTGTGTTACAATTGTCTACAGTATTCAGTACAGTAACATACTGTATAGGTTTGTAGCCTAGGAACTATAGGCTGTACCGTATAGGCTAGGTGTGTAGTAGGCTATCTATACCATCTAGGTTTGTGTAAGGTGCTGTATGATGTTTGTACAACAAACAAATCACTTAGTGCATTTCTCAGAATTAAGTTATATGTGACTTTATATAGTAAGGTCTAATATAGTTTATATATTTTTCATCCAACTTTAAACATCAAGTCTTTAGACCTTGATTCCTTTCATTTCCAAATTTCTGGTGAAATGTCTTTGGTAATTGAGAAAATAATAATTATTATTATTTTTATGTACTGGAGAAGGGAAATGTAGAAATAAACTTTGAAGAATGTAATGAAACTATATAACAGCAAAGGAGAATCAATGCCTAAAAAAGCCAAGTTTTCAGATGTTTATATTTTATACATATAGCTCAGAGATCTTTTTAAAGTTAAGATGGCTGTGTATTCTCAAATGGTACATAAGTATTGTGTACGTGTTAAATAACCACATTTTAGTATATTTGAATCGAGAGATTAAAATAGAGTTGTAAAAGATAAATACCACATGTTCTCACTCATGTGGGAGTTAAAAATAAAGTAAGTTGAACTTTTTTTTTTTTTTTNACCCGTGGCCTTGGTGTTATCAGCACCACACTCTCCCGAGTGAGCCACGGGCTGGCCCAGTAAGTTGAACTTTTTGAAGTAGAGAGTAGAATTGTGGGTTACTAGAAGCTGGGAGGGGGAAGGAAGAAGAGGATAGGGAGGAGAGGTGGTTAATAGACACAAAATTACAGCTAGATAGGAGAAATAAGTTCTGGGGGTATACAGAAGTGCTATAGATTAGCAATAGTTTAGTTTATGTTCTCAAATGGCTAGAAGAGAGGAGCTCAAATCAGAAAGAAATGATAAATTTTTGTGACGATGAATATGCTAACTACAATTTGATCGCACATCATGTATGTGTATTGAAATATAACTCTGTACCCCAAAGACTCACTTATCCTTTGTTAGGGTTCATGTTTAGAAGGTTGGAATAATTGGTAATTGCTACATGTAAATAAAAAGAAACTGAAAGTTAAGAACAATAAAATAGAGTTGTAGAGGGACAGAGTCTCATTAAAAACAACATGAAAATAACTTGCCAGCTATTGATTTGTACTGCTTGAATGGGACAGCAGCATTATGGTTATCTGGAAATTATAGAGCCCTATTTTATAGTACTGTTATGTCATAGAGTGTTGGCAAGTTATTTAATTGAGAAGTATATGTCATGTGATATTTGCAGATATTTGCACAGAAATCAAATCACAGTGGTGTCATGTGCAAATAATTTTTTTAAAGGATTTTTTTAGGCTATTTGAAAAATGTTTAATATCTTATTTCAGATCTCATTTTAAGGCTGAAGTGAATTTGAAAACATGCCAGGCTTTAAGTTGTTACAGCTTAAGTTTCAATAGAATCTAAATTCTGCCTGTGGGGTCTCCTAAAAAATTAAATATAGGGCTGGCTCATTAGCTCGTATGGTTAGAGTATGGTGTTGTATTACCAAGGTCAGATTCCCATACTGGTCAGCTGCCAAAAAAAAGAAAAAAAAAAAATTAAATATACTATAACAGGTAGAAATGATCGTCTTGTACTTGTTGAAATGAGAGATCCTCAGTCTTT
>NW_007732216.1:52176-54146 GCF_000696425.1 Galeopterus variegatus | reverse complement strand
AAGATTAATTGCATTATATAAATATCTGTAGGGAGAGAATAAAATTTAAAAGCAAACTATAAAAGAGAAAAATTTAAAATAAATGACATATGTCTAATACTGTAAATGTATGAGGAGTTCTTACAAATAAATGAGAAAAATACCCATAGATCATAGAAGAAATACCAATAGCCCCAAATTTAGGAATGGTCTAGTTTTACTAGTAAAAGAAGGGTAAATAATGACATAGTATTTTCATTCATCAAATTGGCAACTATTTCTTAACAAGTTACCCAGAATATGGTACAAATTCTGTATGTAGCTCAGAAGTGGACAATTTGGCAGTATGCATCCACATTACACAGGTCCTTTGAAGCAGCATCTCTTTATAGGAATTCATCTGTAGGAAATAATAGACGATGTAAATAAAGATCCAGTTACAAAGAAGTTTACTACTGTGTTGTTTGTAATGGCACACTGTTAGAAGCAATCTAATTTTCCAACAATAAAGATGGTGAGATTCAGCATGTTTTTTTAATGTTTTATATGAAATATATCATTTCAAAATAATTTAAATAGAAAAAGAAAAAAGCCTCAGTTGAGTGCATAATAAATACTACTAAATATTGATTTATTTACTCTGTGCTTCGGTTTTCTGATTGAGAAATTGTGGATAATAATAGTGTCTACTCAGAGGGGTGTTGGAACAATTAAGTGAGTTCGTATGTGAAAAGCATGTAGAATAGTTCCTGGCATATAATAAATGCTAAATGATATTTGCTGTTATTCTCATTAATTCACAAAGTACCTCCTGTAATATGAGATAGTGTAGAAAATCGTAGTTCATTGTATATGCTTTATAGATAAGTTTATAAAAGGTAAATAGCTAATTTGGAAGAAGAAAATTGCCTGACTTTAAGAAATTGGCCTAGATTGAACGTAAGTGGCCAAAGGATTGCATTATTGAAATAAGTGCTCTAAATTTGTCTGGAGTTTTTGTCCCTACCATAACACATGCTCTATGTTGATCTGAAGCTGATTTTAGTATTAAACTGAGTCTTTTGTTTGTTTGTTTTGAACAGGTTGGCTCAAAGCTAATTTCTTGTCACAAGCTGGTATTGGCTTGTGTTATTCCCTACTTCAGAGCCATGTTTCTCTCTGAAATGGCTGAAGCCAAGCAAACGCTGATTGAGATCAGAGATTTTGATGGTGATGCAGTAGAAGATTTGGTAAAGTTTGTCTATTCTTCACGGCTCACTTTGACTGTTGACAACGTCCAACCTCTCTTATATGCAGCCTGTATTCTGCAGGTTGAACTGGTGGCTAGAGCTTGTTGTGAATACATGAAGTTACATTTTCATCCGTCCAATTGCCTGGCAGTAAGAGCCTTTGCAGAAAGTCACAATCGAATAGACTTAATGGACATGGCAGATCAGTATGCCTGTGAGCATTTTACCGAAGTAGTAGAGTGTGAAGACTTTGTAAGTGTGTCACCCCAGCATATCCATAAGCTTTTGTCCTCCAGTGATCTAAATATTGAAAATGAAAAGCAGGTCTATAGTGCTGCCATCAAGTGGCTTCTTGCCAATCCTCAGCATCATTCCAAGTGGCTGGATGAAACACTTGCACAGGTAGAGGCAGAAATAATATTACGTATAGAAATGAAATGTTGTGGAAGCAATCAGCAGTTTCCATTTATTATGAAAAGTGTAGATTACTTGAAGGAATATAGAAATCATTGGTAATACAATGATAAAAATGGCTTTAACTCTGTTACTTTCCTATTCAGTTGCTATACTGTTTAAGGATAAATCTGTCACATTTGAAATAGCAATATCATTCTCTGCTTTTTAACTTGAATATTTAAAAAATTCCTTTCAGATAGTAGTAATGAATATTTTATTTATGCTAATGGAAAATGGTTCTGAGGAAATAACTAAATTAGTATAATTCATAGCTATTATTTTATTTATTTATTTATTTATTTATTT
>NW_007732216.1:48945-51459 GCF_000696425.1 Galeopterus variegatus | reverse complement strand
CGGGGCCTTGGTGTTATCAGCACCGCACTCTCCCGAGTGAGCCACCGGGCCGGCCCGAAATTTCTAAATTTTAATGAATTATTTTGCTCATGAAAGTACAGTTATTCCTAATGCATATAGATTTTGGAAAGAACCATAAAACATCATTTGCCATTTTCTTCCCTCACCACAGTTTGACCTTTTTTAAAGTTCAGCAATGTATCTCATTCTTGTTATTATACTGTCAACAGAAGTTACTTGGATCGGGCCGGCCCGGTGGCGCACTGCTACAGTGCGCCGCTTGAGAGTGTGGCGGCGCTCCCGCCGAGGGTTCAGATCCCACATACAGACCGGTTCCCGCTCACTGGCTGAACGAGGTGCGGGCGCAATGCCGAGGGCTGCGATCCCATTGCCAGTCCCGGTCCGGTACAGGCACGACACTGAGGGTTGCGATCCGTTGCCGGACACGAGAAAAGACAAAAAAAAAAAGAAGTTACTTGGATAGAGAGATAATCAATAGGCCCTTTGGGGTCTGTGTCTTTCTTTTCTCTTCTTCTCCTTGCTTCCTCCTTTTCTTCCCTCATTCCTTTCTTCCCTCATTCCTTTCTTCCTTCCTTCCTTTCTTCATTTATTCCTGAGAAGTAAAATGATGCAACTTATAAGAGGAGTGTTTTTATTTACTTATTTTTTCAAAATTAAAACTGTTAAAAACTGTGCTTGATAAAAACACTTGGTAATAATTATGTTAATTTTTAATAATATAAATTTCTCAATAGTGTTATCAAAAATCATAACAAATATTAAGAATGAAATTGCTTATTATTACCAGTGTTCTCATTTTATTTATTTATAGGCAGATAAAGTCTATTCAGTGCGATTATAATTAGACTGATATTTTTTCAAGTGCATATAACAATATTTATGCATTCATGAGAATCAAAATTCAGAACACTGTTAGACCTTCTCTCAGAATTACTTTGAAAATGTTTGCCAACAAAATGAAATTTCATTACCTTGCAGCTGTATCTTATTTGTGTGTATGTACTTTTTTTTTTTTTAAAGATGGTAAGGCAGACTTTATTCAAGGGGAGCCACAGCGATAGGTATAGGACCACTGAGTGGGGTCTTGCAGTGGGGAAGAGAGATTGTACTCAATCTCCTATGTATATGTGCTTTTAACTCAAAATAGTATTACCTAGTTTGATCATCCCTTTAATCCACTAGAAAATCAGTGCACCTTGAAGATAAGAATGGTGAGCACCTCTGCTGAAAGATGGTATGGATCCCTGAGGTAGTATATGGTCTCCCAAGGCCATTGATTTGAAAACAACACTTAACTTATTTCAGATGTGAATGTTTGTATTCTAAGTAAGAAATAAATCACATTTCCTTAGCTTAAAAAGGCAAAAGAACAAAGCACAGCAATTTTGTTTTGATTGTGCCTTTCCTTTAGCAACAAAGGGGCCTTGTGATTATGTCAGTACCATTTGTGTAAGTAAGTAATTTGAATGAAGACAATTGAATTATTTTATGTAATCTACTTAAATCTGTATTTAAAAGAGGTGGATATACTTAACATATATCCTGATTTCATTAGTGCAGACCAGTATTAGAAATTGTTTTAGAATTTGGCACATTGAATTTCATGAACATGTTAGAAAGGCTTTATGAAGTAATTAAGTTTTAAAGAGAACATAATGCAATGAAGGTGAAGATCAAAATATCTTATTACCACTTAAATTTTGTGTCACAACTATTCATGATCTTAGGTTCGTCTGCCTTTGTTGCCAGTTGATTTTCTTATGGGTGTTGTGGCAAAAGAACAGATCGTCAAGCAAAATCTGAAATGTAGAGATTTATTGGATGAAGCAAGAAATTACCACCTTCATTTGAGTAGCAGAGCAGTACCTGACTTTGAATACTCTGTTCGGACTACTCCAAGGAAGCATACTGCTGGTAATTAAATTACTCATTTTATCAACTCTCTCCTGGAAGTGTCTTTGTTGTATTTGAGGGTTTACATGTGCCCAGACTTAATTGCAAGATTGTCCCGACCTGCGGGATATCCAATGCAGACCCTGGAGGGGGGAGTGGGAATGGGATGGAACAAGAGACGTGAGAAATTGAGACAAGAAAGACAAGACAGTATTCTGATCAAGTCTCGTTTATTAGCCAGAAGGTCACAGCTTATATAGACAGCAGGAGGGAATCAGCAGATAAGGAAGTAAGCAGCAGATGGTTTACTGAGAAAACCGCAGGGCGGGTTGTTCCGGTAAATGGCAAATTCTCGTTATCTATGGCAAGTTGCAAAGTTACTTACACCCATAGTGCACAGGAGGGGGAGGGACGGAAGATAACAGCAAACAAGGCTCTGAGGCCTCGAGGCAATAGCTGGGCGGGCTCTTTGGCTCCAGACAGGCAGGCAGGCTCTTAGGCAACAGCCGGGCTCTATGGCTCCGGACAGGCAGGCTCTTAGGCAACAGCCGGGCTCTATGGCTCCGGACAGGTCCCCCTTTTTTATTTTTTCAAGCCCCG
>NW_007732216.1:47476-48327 GCF_000696425.1 Galeopterus variegatus | reverse complement strand
AAGGTCACAGCTTATAATAGACAGCAGGAGGGAATCAGCAGATAAGGAAGTATGCAGCAGATGGTTTACTGAGAAAACCGCAGGGCGGGTTGTTCCGGTAAATGGAACATTCCCATTATCTATGGCAAGTTGCAAAGTTACTTACACCCATAGTGCACAGGAGGGGGAGGGACGGAAGATAACAGCAAACAAGGCTCTGAGGCCTCGAGGCAATAGCTGGGCGGGCTCTTTGGCTCCAGACAGGCAGGCAGGCTCTTAGGCAACAGCCGGGCTCTATGGCTCCGGACAGGTCCCCCTTTTTTATTTTTTCAAGCCAAGAGAACCTCTTGGGAACTGTGCCTGTCTTAGGTTGGGGTAATCTATCCCACACACGGTACCCGTCATAGGATTAGGCTGCAGCAGAGGCTGCCCTCCTGTCTTAGGTGGTGTGGGGATGTTACCCCCTTACCCGTCTCTGGCTATCCAGTTCAGCTCACAGAGGCAGCATTTGTTAGGGTGATAGTGGTATATAGGCACCACTTAGTTCTTGCATCTCAAGGCATTGATAATGGACCTGTATGAGTCTTGCCTGAATAGCCTCAACTTGCTGTTTAATGAATGCCATAAGTTTGTTGAACAGAAAAGGACCCAAAGAAAGCAAAAGAAACAAGCGCACAAGCAGCCCTAAAAAGGGTAAGAGATAAGGCAGGAATCCATTTAGTCCGGACCAAAGGGGGTTTTCTGTCAGTTGTTTTCTATACAGTCTCGAACTATCCCGAATTTGTTGGCATAGAAGCAGCATCTTTCCTGGAGGGTGTTTGTGGAGTTGCTCCAGTGTTATTATTTATCCAAATAGGTGTAGCCCATCCAGG
>NW_007732216.1:46852-47081 GCF_000696425.1 Galeopterus variegatus | reverse complement strand
TATTTCTTCCTGGTTCCAGGAAGCCAAATGGAACAAAGGAGAGAGAGAGTTAGGGTTTGTTTTAAAATAAGGATATTGAAAAAACTTATAACATTTTTAATTAATTTATTAACTTTTGTTGTTTTGATTGACCTTTGTGAACAATTTCACAAACCCATTAGTTTTTTTATTAAAATTTTGGAACTTCAGTTTAAAGCTATAAACTTAAAGTTTGTCAAGAAAATGTACC
>NW_007732216.1:37225-44352 GCF_000696425.1 Galeopterus variegatus | reverse complement strand
TCACAGCTTATATAGACAGCAGGAGGGAATCAGCAGATAAGGAAGTAAGCAGCAGATGGTTTACTAAGAAAACCGCAGGGCGGGTTGTTCCGGTAAATGGAAAATTCTCTGTTATCTATGGCAAGTTGCAAAGTTACCTACACCCATAGTGCACAGCAGGGGGAGGGACGGAAGATAACAGCAAACAAGGCTCTGAGGCCTCGAGGCAATAGCTGGGCGGGCTCTTTGGCTCCGGACAGGCAGGCAGGCTCTTAGGCAACAGCCGGGCTCTATGGCTCCGGACACAAGATAATTAGTATCAGATCACATTAAAGTAACAATTGACAGATAAAGTTTTATATATACATATTCATAGTTCTTTCTGTACATAATTTAAATAGTTTTACTGATTTGCCAATATTTTAAAAAGCCATAACAAGTCCTATACACTCTGAAGAGCTTACTGAAATATCTCTTTTTCTGAGGTCTTTCCTGACACTTCTAGGCAGAATTAGCTCCTGTCTTATTTGTACTTTTAGAGCACTTTATTTATTTCACATGCCTTCAGCTCTTCAAAGACAGGTAAGTATTTTATTTAGATTTGTATCCCTAATGCCAAGCATAGAGTGTGACACAATACACGTTTAAATATTTGTTTTCACATTTTACCAAATCAGAAGAAAGGCACTAAACATATCTAACATTTGTATAATGGACCATATTAAACTCTTAGAATCTAAAGCTTTTATATTTTAGGAGGCATGCAGTTTTACCTTTATTTGCCACAATTTTTAAACTTTATATTTTTCTCAGAAAATAGTTCATGTTCACTTAATTTTTGAAATATTTATAAAGAGTAACATATTTGGGGGATGAGAGAATATAAGTGAGGTCCAGAAATTCGGAAAGGGGAACTTTGAATAGAAATTTCCTACACATTTGCTGCTGCCTGATATAGAGTTATCAAATTATGAGGTCTATGGAATAGCCTAAAAACAACAAAAGGCAATACCTGATTATGAATAGAATGGGCTTTTATCTAAGTAGCATAATGGAAGGCTGAAAGTCATACACTTGCCTATGAAGAAGTACATTTTCTAAATAGTTACTTAACATGAGAAGGACTGTTACTTATTCTTTTTTATAGGGTGATGTAAAGAATTAAATTTCTTTCTGGCGTGGAGAGTTTTTTTCAATTGTGAATACTGTTTCAGAAAGTCAGGGTATTTGATGAAACTCCTATTCAAATTCAGATTTGAATTCAAACAGCATCTTAGCAGCTTAGGTAATATGCCAAAATATACTAGACTCTTATATACATGATCTCTTACATGATTACAAGAATTTTATTAGATTTTATCGAAGGATTTGACCCTTATTGTGAAATAGATGGTGTTTTTCCATCTCATGGATGAGAAGACTAAGAATTAGAGAAGTTAAAAATAAGCTCAAGGCCACACAGAAATAACAGAGAAAGGATTTGTATCGTGACCTTTTTACTTCAGTTTTAGTTTTTTTTCTTACGTGACATGTTTCCAGTTGACCTATATAGCTGAAATACTAGTTTCCACTTAAAGAAAGTCTAATCAAAGATTAGGATTACATTCTGGGATTATAATTCCAGCTGTGCCATTAAACATCTGGAAATTTGGGGGCAAATTTCTTCATCTCTGTAGGCCTCCGTTTATTTATAAACAACTTGACTACATGATCTTTGAGTTCCAACTTTAAGTTTCTCTGACTTAAAATATTGAATTAGTTGGAAAAGAGCACAAGAAGTTCCAGTCATTCATTTATGCATTCATTCAGCAAACACTTTTTAAGTGCCTACCATGTGGCAAGCTCTGAGTTAGATATTAGAAATGCGAACACAAATAGAATATAGCCAGCCCTATTTTGGGAGAACTTGCAGTCTGGTCTAGGGAAATAGACATTTGAATAAAGTATTACAGGTACTTTTTTATAATCACAAGGTATAATGTGACAAACAAAAGGAGTGGTTATTTTTACCTTGGAAGTGTCAGAAAAGGTTTTCTGGAGAAAGTAAACCTCAGCCTTAGTTTTGAAATTTGAGAGAGAGAGGAAGGAAGAGACTGGTTTAGATCCTGGAAGGCCTTTATGCTGTGCTAAGGCCTTACCTCGTAAGTCAGTGATTCTCAAGGTGTGAGGGAAGGGATCACCCCCACACCAGCAGCATCAGCATTCAGTTGGGAACTTGTTAGAAATATAGATTCTTGTACCTACCCCAAACTACTGAATCAGAAACTCTGGGACTCAGGCCCAGCAATCTGTGCATTATGCCCTCCAGGTGATTCTGGGGTTTTTTTGTTTTTGTTTTTGGTGGCTGGCCTGTACAGGGATCTGAACCCTTGACCTTGCTGTTATAACACTGTGCTCTACAGGCTGGCTGGTTAGCTCAGTTGTTTGGAGAGCAGCCTTATAACACCAAGGTCAGGAATTCAGATCTCTGTACCAGCCAGCTACCAAAAAACCCCCCCAAAAAACAAAAAGCACTGCACTATAACTAACTGGTCTAACCAGCCAGCCCACCTCCAGGTGATTCTGAATCACACTAAAGTGCTCATTTTTACATATTGTGGTAAAACACATGTAACATAAAATTTTCCATTTTAAAAAATTTTAAGTGTACAGTAGCGTTTGCTAATGTTTTTGAGAACTGCTAATGTAGGTAATGGAAAGCTGTAGAAAAAACATCTTAATTAGATTACTCTGTTAATCTAAAAGCAAAAAGACTACTGAGTGATAAGAGAGGGACAGGATCTTGCAGTAGTGGGTAATAGCTGATGAGGACCTGAATTAAGACAGTGGTAATGGGAATAGTGAGGGAAAGATAGGACACTGCAAGAAGAGGTTGTTTAGGTAGGCAAGGAGGGGAGATCCTTCTGAACATGGGGTTGAGGTACCTGTGGGTCATTAAGTGGAAATGTGTCTTAAAAATATAGATTGGAACGTATTATGATACAGATGGAATGTTAAACAAAGGTATGAACTTCTCCTGTGTGAGTGTAAAGTACATAGTTCCCCTTATCCACAGGTGATACATTCCAAGACCCCCAGTAGGTATCTGAAACTGTGGATAGTACCAAACCCTGTATATGCTATGTTTTTTCCTACACATACGAGGGTACTTCAAAAAGTTCATGGAAAAATAGGATTAAAAGATAATCCGTATCTTTCCACGAACTTTTTGAAGGTATCTTTGTACACACAGATGATTAAGTTCAGTTTATAAATTAGGAACAGTAAGAGATTAACAATAACTAATAATAAAATAGAACAATTTAAATAATATAATGAAAGTTTTGTGAATGTGGTCTCTCCCTCTCTCAATGTACTGTAATATTTTTGGACTGTGGTTTACTGTGGATAACTGAAACCACAGAAAGTGAAACTGGATAAGTGGGGACTACTGTATGTGAAAAGTAGGCTAAGCATGGAACATGGAAAACATCAAAAGAAGGAAAGATATGATTGGACACAAAAGGAGACTTTGATATTATAGAAATCAAGAAAGTAAGGAGTTTCCCTAAAAACAGGGTGATCAGCATATCAAATGTTGCAATTGTGTTAAATAAGGAATTAACTCAGGAGTTGATTGGTTTTGTTATGACCTTAGCAAGAACAATTTTGCAGAGTGGGTGAGGGTATAAGCCATGTTGTGATGAGATGCTAGCAAGCAGAGATAGCTAATGTACCTTATTCTTTGAAAAATTCAAATAAGGAGGGGGAAATTAGATTAGATTTCTAGTAACATAACAACATTGGATACTATCCAAATAATTCATCCTTTTTTGCCATTACTCAAAATTTTGACTTCCTAAATATTTTTCCACTCTAATTTAAAAAAATTTAGCAACTGTAATTTTGATCTCTATTTTGTGGTTGTACCTTTAGGTGTGCTGTTTTGTGTAGGTGGTCGAGGTGGATCTGGTGACCCCTTTCGCAGTATAGAATGCTATTCTATCAACAAAAACAGTTGGTTCTTTGGACCAGAAATGAATAGCCGGAGACGACACGTGGGTGTAATCTCTGTGGAAGGTAGGTTCACTATTGTTCACAGGAAGATGTGTTCACATCACATAATCACAGTGCTCTTTTAAAATATTTGAACTTTGAGAATTTCTGCCTTTATATAAGAAAATTGCTAAATTGTAAAATATTTTTTTAATATATCAGTAAAATATTTGGGTAGTGATTATTTACTTGCTTTATGCCTGCCCACAGATGCTCTGTATACAATCTGTTGCATATAGATGCATAACATGGAGTTGAATAGCAGGGAAGAGGGCAATGGAGAGCTAAACTATTCTGAGTTATATTTGCAAAAAAATCAAACTAAGGAAAAATGTTTATTGAACCCAAATTATAAATACATATCATCAAATTATAAATATATATCATCTAATATACCAATCTAATTATTATTACTGAAATTAGATTTTTTTTTTTACTCATTACTGATATGAATTAATTGTAGAACCATGGATAAATTGTTAGAATACTTTAAAAAATGACCTTTTGGGCCGGCCCGTGGCTCACTCGGGAGAGTGTGGTGGTGATAACACCAAGGCCCCAGGTTCGGATCCCATATTGTGATGGCCAAGTTAGCTCACTGGGTGAGCATGGTGCTGACAACACCAAGTCAAGGATTAAGATCCCCTTACCGGTCATCTTTAAAAAAAAAATAAAAATAAAAATAAATAAATAAATAAATAAAAAGAAAAAGTAAAAAGAGATCCCCTTACCGGTCATCTTTAAAAAAAATAAATAAATAAAAATAAATAAATAAATAAAAAGTAAAAAGAAAAAAAAATTAAAAATGACCTTTTTTCTGATTATTAAAGTATAAATGCTTTTCTTGAAAATATAAAAATATTTTAATAAAAAAAGTAATCTAAACCCAAACACCCAGAAGTAGTTACAGTTAACATTTTGGTATGTAATCTTTCCCATTTTCCTGCTTGTGTTTTCGTTTGTTTCACTTAGAAAAAGTTTGATCATATAGTATGAACAAATTTAAATTTTGTTTATATAACATATTAAGAGTATTTTTCCTTTTATTAAACGTTCTTTGAAAGCAGGATTAGTGATTTCACTACTAAGTAAAAAAAGTTGGGAAATCTAAGGGGATAGTTTTTAAGCAATTAATAACTTCATGTAGACCAGCCCATTAGTGGAATATTATACTAAATATCATTTGACTACTGAAATGACATTGATCATAATGTTGAACAAAACAGCAGTTGTTGAAAATTAATCATGACATTTTCATTATATATCATTTATATAAGTAACATTTAATATTATCTATTGTTTGGAATCAAATGAAAATACTTCTCTTGACAGGTAAAGTGTATGCAGTAGGTGGACATGATGGAAATGAACATTTAGGTAGCATGGAGATGTTTGATCCTCTCACTAATAAATGGATGATGAAGGCATCAATGAACACAAAGAGGTAGATAAGCATGAAAATTTCTTTTGAATTGATTATGGAAAATAAAGTTTCCTAAAATCGAAAGGCCTTTTTTTTTTTTCTGTTTCCAGAAACTTTACATACCACACATTTTGTTAAAGCTTCCAAGATGATGCTTTGCGATAATTTTTAATATTATTTTTTAAGAATTAAAAGTAGAATCATGCTTTAGAGTACCATAATGGTAGTCACAGTTTTCACTTATACTTGAGCACTGGTACTTTTTAAACTTTTTGTTTTGAAATAATTTTAGGTTTTTCAGAGAAGTTGCAAAAATAGTAGCATTCCTGTGTACCAGTGGTTCTCAACTGAAGATGATTTTGCCCCCTCTGGGACACTTGGCAGTGTCTGGAGACATTTTTAGTTTTCACAGTTTGGTGGTGAGCCGGTTGCTTCTAGCATCTAGAGGGAAGAGGTCAGGGATTCTGCTAAAAATCCCACAATGCACAGGATAGCCCCTCACAACAAAGACTTTTCTGGCCAGTAGTATCAAGGGAGAGAAGCCTTGCTGTATACCCCTCACCCAGCTTCCCATAATGTTAACATCTTACACAGCCATAGTACAATTATTGAAATTAGCATTGATACGATGCTATTAATTTTCCCACACATTCTTATGCTTCTATTGGTTTCTCTTGTCTAATTGTATTGGCTTATAATCTAATACAGTGTGAATAGTAGCAGAGAGAATAAGTGTTTTTGTCTTGTTCCTGATCTTAGTGGAAATGTCTCCAGTGTTCCTCTATTAAATAAGATACTGACTTTAGGACTAAGACATATACATTTTTTTTTCTTTTTTTTAAAAGATGACCAGTATGGGATCTTAACCCTTGACTTGGTGTTGTTAGCACCACGCTCAGCCAGTGAGCGAACCGGCCATCCCTATATGGGATCCGAACCCCAGGCCTTGATGTTATCAGCACCGCAATCTCCCAAGTGAGCCACGGACCGGCCCGACATATACATTTTAAATGTTAAGAAAATATCAGTTTTTGTTTTCTTTAATGATTTTATCAGGATGAGCATTAATATCTTAAATTCTCATCTACAGTAAATTGAAATATAAATTGATAAATGGATCGGTCTAAAGAGAAAATTTTTAGTAACATGACATTCAACATTTTTATTGATGACTTGAATATCAAGTTTTCAGATATCCTAAGGTGGAAGGCTAACTAATATCATGTAACCAAATCAGAATTCAAAAGACTAAGTAGACCAAATATACTCTAGGCAAAACCTAAAAATATTAAAGTTGGGCTTATAGGTTAAAACCTGTTTTTTTAGGTATTTTAAAAAATCAACTACACCAGTACAACATGGTGGGAAATGAGGTTTGTGATTATGTTTCAAATGGAGAAAAGTGCCCTAACCAATATGAAACACAGCTCTTAAAAAAATAAGAAAATAAAAAGGAAAAAAAAAAGCAAATATAGTCACCTACATTCAAAGAAATGAAGCCTTTAGGTCAAGGGACATTTTAGTTGTATTTTTCTTTTTGCTGATCTCTCCATATCCATAGCTATGGTCTCAAAGTAGGATACGTAACATCAGTTGGGGTATTGAAATAAAACATTAAACTATGGGGCTGGCCCGGTGGCGCACTGGATAAGTGCGCTGCTTGGGAAGCGCGGCGGCGCTCCCGCCCGAG
>NW_007732216.1:31340-36794 GCF_000696425.1 Galeopterus variegatus | reverse complement strand
TGCGATCCGTTGCCGGACACGGAAAAAGACAAAAGACAAAAAAAAAAACAAAAAAAACCCATTAAACTATAAATGTTTAAAAATTTATTTTGGGTGGATATTTTACAATTAACATAGCCTATTAGTACAATTATATATGTTAATAATTTGAAAATGATTAAGGTATATTGGGGATGTACCACAATTGATTGTTGTGGTAAATGTGAGAGTGCTAACCTGGGATGCATGTGAGTAGGGACTAGCATAGATGAGTAAGACTTCAGAAAACCATGTTGTGTAAAAAATAGTTAAAAGGTTTTGATCTGGAGACAGGAGGTCTTAAAGGAATAACTAGATATTTTAAAAGGTGTATGTTGCTTTAGTGGGAAGGAATAAATATTATTTGTAATTCAGGATAATGGCAATGGAGCTGCTATAGTTTATTTTATTTTATTTTTTTCCTTTTTGTCTTTTTTCGTGACCAGCAACGGATCGCAACCCTCAGTGTCGCGCCCGTACCGGGCCGGGACCGGTCACGGGATCGCAACCCTCGGTGTTGCTCCCACCCCTCGCTCAGCCAGTGAGCGGCCGGTCTGTATGTGGGATCCAAAACCTCGGTGGGAGCGCCACCGTGCTTCCCAATCAGCGCACTATAGCAGTGCGCCACCGGGCCGGCCCAAGCTGCTATAGTTTAAATGTCCCCCAAAAACTCATACTGAAGCTTGATCCCACTTGTACTAGTATTAAGAGGGTGGGAAATCCAACCATGTTATTTCAAAGGTGTGGCCTTTGGGAGGGGGTTGGATTATGAGGGCTCTGTCCTCATGAATGGATTAATGGATTAACAGATACATAGATTATCATGGGAGTGGCACTGGTGGCTTTATAAGGACGGCAAGTGAGCACATTTAGCATGCTAAGTTCCCTCACTATATAATACCCTATACCATCTCAGGACTCTACAGAGTCCCCACCAGGAAAAAGGCCCTCACCAGATGTGTTCACTGGACCTTGGACTTCCCAGCTGCCAAAACTGTGAGGAAGAAATACTGGTTCCTACCAGTGACTGGAATTGCGTATGTCAGAAAGAGCACATATATTTTACATCAAATAGGAGATTAAATTAGATTACCTGTTATTTGCCTTTTTCAAATTTAAAATTCAGCAAATAGAGTGAGGATTTCAAAGATTGAGCTTAATAATTTACATGAAATTAGATACTAGAATAGTACTGCCTCTGTTTCAGAGTGAAAATATAATTGAGGAAGAGAGAAGAGGGCTATCTGAGTAAATATTGACATTGCTGCGTAAGAGTAGCTTTGTATAGAGAACCAAAATAAAAATATATCAACTTCATATTTATTAAAAGGAACAAACCAAAACAAAACCTGATTTCAGACATTGGGGCTTGTATGGTTTGCAAACTGTAGCAACATTCTGTAAGAGTTAAAAATGCCTTGTTATCAAAACGAGCAATTTTAAACTGAACTGCACATGGGGATTCATTGCCACCAGATTTTCTATTCTTGACTAATTTAACAAAGAGGTTTTTTGGTTTTTTTTTTCCTTTTTTTTTTTACTGACCGGTAACGGGATCGCAACCCTCGGTGTTGCGATTTTTTTTTTTTTCCTTTTTTTTTTTACTGACCAGTAACGGGATCGCAACCCTCGGTGTTGCGACTGCACTGTGCTCAGCCAGTGAGCGGGAACCGGTCTCCACATGGGATCCGAACCCTCGGCGGGAGCGCCACCACGCTCCCAAGCGGCGTACTCTCCAGTGTGCCACCGGACCGGCTCTAACAAAGAGTTTTTAACTGGGTTTTCCTCATGTGTTAAAGTATGAAAGATTAGATAGAAATATGAGAGTTCTGAAGAAAAGAAGTTTTTAGCCTCATGAGAAAGAATTCTAGAGAGAGGAAAAAAAAACTAATCTTAATATATGCTCTTAACTTCCCACTATCTACAAATGACATTTTAATACTTTAATAGGGCTTGATTTATACTACATGTTAACTATAAATAGTTTAAATTTCAATACATGGGGCTGGCCCTTGGCTCACTCGGGAAAGTGTGGTGCTGATAAGACCAAGGCCATGGGTTTGGATCCCATATAGGGATGGCCTGTTCGCTCACTGGATGAGCGTGGTGCTGACAATACCAAGTCAAGGGTTAAGATCCCCTTACTGGTCATCTTTAAAAAAAAAAAAATTCAATATATGGATTAAAATGGAGGGAAGGAATCCTAAAGTACATTTTTAACTTTGCCTCTTTATCATGCTATTAAGCTGGTGTTTAGGCAAGGATTGAATGAAACTACTCTAGCAAAATACCAGTTGAATTTCTTTAATCCTTTAAAATATGCCCTGAGCATTTATAATATCTACCCAACTATATAAAAAATAATAGAAATACAATTATTTTGTCATATATTATTTGCTTATAATGTGTATTTCCTCAAATCATTTTTTCGGTGTGCATTGCAAGATAATTTTCACATGTATAATATTCAGTTTTCTTTATTTTTTTCCCACTTTTTCGTCTTTCTACTAAAATGGACACTGATAATTGTTCAAACTGTGGTTTTATTGAAACTCATCATCCTAAAAAGAGCATGTTCAGGGTTTGATATATTTAGACAGCAAAAAAAAGGTTTAATGCCCACTGCAAGACATGCCAAGTGGTGAAAGATACCACTTCATTTTCCAACAGCAATAAATAAGATAGCCAAAGTCCCTGCCTCTGTAAAGCTTACATTCTACAAGGCAAGATACTAATAGAGGCATAATTATAAGGGCAATAATGTTAGTAGAGAGTGCTAGTAAAGTGGAGAAGATCTTGATGAAGTCCCATTTAACTTAAGATCTGAAGGAACTGAAGAATTTAACTTGGTTAAGTGGTTGTAGGTGGGGTAAGTGGGCGGGTTTAGAAGTTGAAGAGACTTCTAAAACCTCGAGGTCTCAGAAACTGCAAAGCTCTGTTAAAAAATAAAAATAAAAAAATAAAGAAACCTGGAGGTGAAAGAGAGCAGAAAGCATGAAGTTCAGTATGGCTGAGAGATCAAGGGAAAAAGTGTCAAGAAATAAGGCAGAAAGTAGGTAAAGGATGAGGGTCTTTCAGGATTGNTACTAAAATGGACACTGATAATTGTTCAAACTGTGGTTTTATTGAAACTCATCATCCTAAAAAGAGCATGTTCAGGGTTTGATATATTTAGACAGCAAAAAAAAGGTTTAATGCCCACTGCAAGACATGCCAAGTGGTGAAAGATACCACTTCATTTTCCAACAGCAATAAATAAGATAGCCAAAGTCCCTGCCTCTGTAAAGCTTACATTCTACAAGGCAAGATACTAATAGAGGCATAATTATAAGGGCAATAATGTTAGTAGAGAGTGCTAGTAAAGTGGAGAAGATCTTGATGAAGTCCCATTTAACTTAAGATCTGAAGGAACTGAAGAATTTAACTTGGTTAAGTGGTTGTAGGTGGGGTAAGTGGGCGGGTTTAGAAGTTGAAGAGACTTCTAAAACCTCGAGGTCTCAGAAACTGCAAAGCTCTGTTAAAAAAAAAAAAAGAAAAAAATTAGAAGTTGAAGAGACTTCTAAAACCTCGAGGTCTCAGAAACTGCAAAGCTCTGTTAAAAAATAAAAATAAAAAAATAAAGAAACCTGGAGGTGAAAGAGAGCAGAAAGCATGAAGTTCAGTATGGCTGAGAGATCAAGGGAAAAAGTGTCAAGAAATAAGGCAGAAAGTAGGTAAAGGATGAGGGTCTTTCAGGATTGCCAAGGATATTTTATCTGGTGGACTTTGAAAAAAAGTATATATATAATATACATTTAAATTTGTGTGTGTGTGTGTGTGTATATAAATATATATATATATATATATATATATATAATGTACATTTATTTTTTTTAAATTTAAATAGCAGGGGGATGACAGGATCAAATTTCTCTTTTCTAGAATCCTCTGTATACATGATAGAGGAGGGATTTGAAGAGGACCAGAGTGAAAACAGCCTGACAGACCAAAAAGGGTTATTGGAGTAGTCAGTTAAGAAAGAATGGTGGCTTAGACTAAAGTGGTAGAAATTGAGAGAAAAGACTTATTTGAGAGAGAGTTCAGAGGCATACAATCAATATGACCTCATGATAATTAGATGTGGGAAGTGAAAAGAACAATGAGGTAGAGGCAAGGATGATTCTTCAGTTTCTGGCTTAAGCAACTGGATGGCTAGGGGTGCAATTTTCTGAAATAGGAAAAAGATGGTGTTATAGGGCACACTCAGCTCCTGGCTGAGGCTCCCCAAAATTGTTATCAAACTCACAGTTCCAGCTGCCTGCCCCCAGACAAAAAACAAACAATAGACAAATGTTGGTGAAAATGTGTCAGGCTAAGTGACTACACCAATTGTATAGCTAGGCAATTCGTAACTAAAGCCAAAATGTTTCATTATTTTAGTTATACTAAGTTTTCCATTTGTATTGCAGGGCTAGGGGTTAGGGCCCACAGACCCTTCAAACCCGTGGTACAGACTGGATCACAGACCCCTCACATGCCAGGCTGGGTCACCAAACCCCTCACACACAAGTCCATGCTCTAGGTAACTGAGAAAGATCCCGGGAGCCATTGGCAGATGACACAAGCTCAGTCCTCTGCAGTAGCAGCAGCGGTGTTGGCCTCTCGGGGCATCCCAGGGGGTACTGGTGGCAACAACCTCCAGCAACAGCCTCCAGCAGCAGTAGTGGCCTCCCCATGGCCTCCCTGGGGGCAGGAGCACCATTGATCAGAGCTGCTCGTCCTTTATATTTAAGTCCATAACCCGGGACACCTGGGCACACATGCACAATTACGTTAGACAATAACCAAGGAACATCTGGGTGCACATGCATATTTACATCAAATGCTCGGGAAGATTCTGAACATCTGAGGGGCCTTGACCATTTTCCTTCACTTTCCCTACAAAATGGAAGCCAGCTTTTATTCGGGGATACCAGTGACTTGAGGAGAGATGTCGGGCTAACCCATCTCTCCAGTAAACCTGAAGAAGAACGGCTAGGCTAAAACCATCTCAAAGGGGTTTTTAAAGAGGGAGATGAGGGAATGGAATGTGGGAAAATGAAGAGCAGGAGGGAGGGGCATGTGAGCAGTGAGGGCTTCATGCAAAGTATCAGGTGCAAAGTGTCGCCAAAACTCCATCTGGTTTCTGTTACCATCTTTGCTGTTATCTCAGGTTCTGGGTAGTATGTGCAAGTCTGCAGCTTCAGGCTGGCTGGAAAACAACTTTACATTCATGTAAATAATGTCATCTTGCTCCATAACCAAGATCCAAAATATCAAATAACCATGGGTAAAAAGAGAACTCAGAAAAATGCATACCAAGAAAAAAAAACTGTCTTTTTAAAATTTGGTTACACTATAGGGCTGGCCCATGGCTCACTTGGGAGAGTGTGGTGCTGACAACACCAAGTCAAGGGT
>NW_007732216.1:29111-30369 GCF_000696425.1 Galeopterus variegatus | reverse complement strand
ATATAGCATAATCATGGGAGTAACCATCAGGTTGTGAAGGTCATGGGCAAGAGGGGAGGGTGTCTTAAAATTCTGCCGACAACAGGGAGGTGGGCAGTGAATTTTATTGCAGATTAAAGTTGAGATTGAAGAGCCAGCAAAACAGATTTGAGATATAAATTGAACATGTATGTCTGAAAATATATATTTGTTATAAATCTGTGGAAGGGATGAGATTGTTTAGGAAGAGAGAGTATAGAGTGATAAGAGGGCTTAGGACAGAGCCTTAGGGAACTTCATAATTTCATGATGGAATAAAGAAGGCACTGATAAAGGAAGCTGAAAACCCCCAGCCAGAGAAGTAGGAGGGAACTCAAATGTGTGATGTCATGAAAATCAAGAGAAGAGAGTTTTAAGGAGTAGGAAATAGCCAATGTTATCTGCTCCTGTGTTTTAGGAAGAGGGAGAATTATTTGGCATACTTCTGCCCTGATCTAACATCCTTATGTTCTAGAGAGCACGTGAGCGTGTTAACACACACCTGAAAACTTTTATAACCACAGTATTTTATAAGTCATAACTTTATACCCAAGAGAAAAGAGGTTAAGACTGAAAATGAATGACAACATTAAGAATTATTTCCTAGGATACTGTCAGTATGGAGCTGCTCAGTGGAACTGCTGCTAGTAATAATAAAAGCTAATACTTACACAGCACTAGATATGGCCAGGCATTGTTCTAAGTGCTTTATGTATATTAACTCAGTATTAGCTGGGTCTCAGATGAAGCAGTAAGGTAGGAGCGATTTATAAAATACACTACCTAGTATCCAAGTTAGTGATAGAGAATAGCTTTAGAATAGTTCGACTTTCGATTGCTGCAATGTGTTTTTTAAGAAATTGAGATAATTTTTTTCTGATCACCATTAAATGAATTAGCTTTTAACATGGGTCTCTTCCTTTCAAAGAGAAATAAATGCCCTTCAGAAATAAAGCAGTGTGGTTGTTCTCAGTGCAGTGGTGTTTACAACTGATTGATCATAACCAGTTACAGATTTTTTTGTTTGTTCTGCACTCCCACTGCTTCATTTGACTAGCCTTAAAAAAATAAAATAAAATAAAAATAAAAACAACCCAGCAGTGGGGTGTAAAGCTTATAATATAAAAATTAATGTTCTTTTGTGTCATATAATGAAACCCTGCAAAAAAACAAGCTTTGCAATTACATGGATTCAAAAGTGAGATTGGTTTCTGACCTCCACAGCAAATCATCTCTGTCA
>NW_007732216.1:22857-28641 GCF_000696425.1 Galeopterus variegatus | reverse complement strand
GATTTTTTTGTTTGTTCTGCACTCCCACTGCTTCATTTGACTAGCCTTAAAAAAATAAAATTAAATTAAATTAAAAACAACCCAGCAGTGGGGTGTAAAGCTTATAATATAAAAATTAATGTTCTTTTGTGTCATATAATGAAACCCTGCAAAAAAACAAGCTTTACAATTACATGGATTCAAAAGTGAGATTGGTTTCTGACCTCCACAGCAAATCATCTCTGTCAACTCAGTAACCTCTCAATTTTGCAACTGTGTATTTTACTAATTGAATATTTTGGCTTCCTCAATACTATTATGTTGGGTTTTACTTTATTATTTGATAAGAGTTTAAGGTAGCCTGTATAGGCTATGCTCTGTACAATTTCAGGGTGCACTATTCCCATAAAATGGCAGAGTTTGGCACCTCTGTAACCATCTATTCAGAAGCTTTGATAAATCTGAAAATAATGGAAACAAACCATACTATTTGGAGATTAACATAATAAATGATTTGCATTAGTACAATTTTTTTTGCTACTTTTTTCTGGGAAACAAACCCAGTTGCTAAAGTGTGTTTTATTGTCTTTGCAGGCGAGGAATTGCCTTGGCCTCCTTAGGAGGCCCAATTTATGCGATTGGAGGGTTAGATGACAATACTTGCTTTAATGATGTGGAGAGATATGATGTAGAATCTGATCAGTGGAGTACAGTGGCACCAATGAATACTCCCCGTGGAGGAGTTGGCTCTGTGGCTCTAGTAGTAAGTTATATGACAACTTGCCCGTTGAATTGCATTGCATCACATTCGTAATCAAATAAGGAAAGGTCTGATCTATTCATATCACCATTATGCAGATATTGATTATATACCATTTTATTTTATGAAATACTGCTTTCTTGCACATTTCAGGCTACCATTAGTACAATATATAAATCAACTCAGAATCTAATGTATTTTGTTTGTTTTTCTTCATTTAGAACCATGTTTATGCAGTAGGTGGCAATGATGGAGTAGCTTCTTTATCTAGTGTGGAGAGATATGATCCACATCTGGATAAGTGGATAGAAGTTAAAGAAATGGGTCAACGAAGAGCAGGCAATGGAGTTAGTGAGCTTCATGGTTGCTTATATGTTGTCGGTGAGTGGATGGTATTTCTCTAGTTTAATATATCAATATACAATGACAAGTGTCATAAAACAGCACAATAACAAATTATATTGCATTTAGCCTTAACCACTCAAGGAATTCTCAGGAATCAGTCCTAAGACTGTTTTTGAATTCTTAAGGTTCGCATTCATGATTTTTTTGCTTAAATCTTAATTTTTCATATTTACAACTTCTACCTTTTCACACTTTCCTGGGAAAATTCTCAGGAATCAGTCCTAAGACTGTTTTTGAATTCTTAAGGTTCGCATTCATGATTTTTTGCTTAAATCTTAATTTTTCATATTTACAACTTCTACCTTTTCACACTTTCCTGGGAGTTGCAAATATACCTAAAGTAGGGGACTACATTAAATAAGATACATGTTTTTAAATGTAAGTACTCAAGTTGAATGTGTTTTGTTAAAATGAAACTTAGAAGGTCTAAGACATGTTTTTCTCAACTTCATTTCCAGAGAAATTATGTTGAATACTTTCAGTAAGCCAGTAGATATTTCATATGAATAAAGGCTATGTCAATCTTTATATTGCTTTTAGATTTACTTGCAGAATTGGAAAGAACATTAGAGCAGTGCTTTCTCAAACGTTAATATACATATGAATAATCTGGAAATCTTGTTATACTGCAAAGGAGGGGCCCAGATTCTATGTTTCTATAGTTCCCAAGTGATTTCAATGCTGTTTCAGGTCCAGTCAACACACATCCAGTAGCAGGGCTTTAAATTATATGAAATGGGAATAATAATGCCTATCTTTCACAGTTGTTTCAAGAATCACAGGTAATACATGTTAAACATCTCAAACTGTGTCTGGCACTTTGTACTTACCCAATAAACAAGTAGCTATATTGTGATTAGTAATCTCTTCTTTTACAGAGGAGGAAGAGTTCAAAGAGGTTGTCACTAGCATATGTCACACTTATATACATTGATATGAATTGTGCTGTGTAACTTAACAATGCTTGATAATGTGAGTGGTATATTGTTAGCATTTAAATATCTGCAGGGAGAAGTAGTCAGAGACTCAGAGATGAATTATTTACTCATAGTCACATGCCTAAACAAGTGACAGAGCTGGAATTTGAACTTGGGTCTATGTGAATCCAAAGTTTTTACAGTACACTGTTGCTGCCTCTCACAGATCCCTATCTACCATTGGGATTGACATATGTTATATGTCAATAGGAAGTATTGTTGTTGCTATTACTTGCTAAATCTTCTTGATTCTTATAGTTAGAACAGACCTGGTTAAAATAAGAATGACTCAGGTTGAACATTAAAAAAAATCCTCTTGGTCATTCAAGCCCTACCTACAATAGGTACAACCAATTTGAATAAGAAAAAGTTGAAGGTATGAGGATGTCTAACAACCTAATTGCATTTTGCATTTTCTATTCCTCTGCTTTAAATTTTTTATTATTATAAATTTATGTGCATTATCTAGGGAAATGTTAGGGGTACCAGTAAAAAAGAAAGCTATGAAAAATAAAACTATTAAAAACTTAATCCTGGGGCCGGCCCGGTGGCGCACTGCTACAGTGCGCCGCTGGGGAGCACGGTGGCGCTCCCGCAGAGGGTTCGGATCCCACATACAGACCGGTTCCCGCTCACTGGCTGAGCGAGTTGTGGGAGCAACACCGAGGGTTGCAATCCCGTTGCCGGACACAAAAAAAGACACACACACAAAAAACTTAATCCTGTACATTAGCATGAGCAATAATTAAAACTAAATCATTTATTACAATGAAAAATGTTTTATATCATGGTTGTGGTGGTGATGACATTTGTCAAAATTTATCAAATTATACACATAAAATTGGTGAATTTTATTTCAGTTAATTTAATACAGTTAAACCCATTGGAAAAGTTGACTCAATCTTTTTTCCTGACCTTATGTTTAACTATACTAATCATAATATTAACACTTCCTGTTCTCAGAAAAGTAGGCTGAGTGACCAAAAAGAGCTATTATTAATTTAGGCATGGAACATAAAAAGAAAGACACTTATTTTTAAAGAAAGGGGCACTGTTAAACAGTCTCTATATTTAACCCTCAGGAATACATTACATTGTTAGAATGATCTAAAGAAAGGACTGTCGTCATCTAGTGTAGCAGGAAGATGTAGTTTTGGCAAAAATTGGTGAGAATTAAATCATAGCCCACCATCTCTGTAATTATGATGGCAATAATAGTATTAAGAGAAACAATTGGAAAACTTCAACTTATATCTAGATGACTGCTATGATTTAGTGTAGTTTATTCTTTTCTCAAGCCTTTTTACTGTTTAAAAATATAATAAACACAGAGAGAAGGAATCTCAGTACTGTCTTGCTCACCCCTAGGAGGCTAAGCACAAATTATATGAATGTTGGTGCTTTGTTTTTTTTTTCCTTTTTTCCTAAATTAATCTGCTTAGATACAAGGACTCCAGTTTTTCCCACTTTAAGATTTTTAATTCTGGTATTGAGATAAAGTACCTCTCAAATTATCTTCAGTCAAATTGTAGAAAATGTCTAATAGTAGTTGGTGATGGTGATAGATAGGTGTTAGGATGAATTTTTTTCCTAATTTTCTCTATAAACCATTCTAAACTGGTTTTAAAAGATGGGTTATAGAAGCTATTGATTGGGAACTTAGTAGTTAATCTCTATGAAATGCAATGCTATTTTAAAAATATTTCTTTGTATAGGTGGTTTTGATGATAATTCTCCTCTGAGTTCGGTTGAGCGGTATGATCCTCGAAGCAACAAGTGGGATTATGTGGCAGCTCTTACCACTCCCAGGGGTGGAGTGGGGATCGCAACAGTGATGGGCAAAATCTTTGCAGTTGGTGGTCATAATGGCAATGCGTACTTAAATACAGTAGAAGCATTTGATCCAGTGCTGAATAGGTAATTTACATGTTTTCTCTGTGCTTTAGTGGTATCTTCTGAAAACAGATTACTGCAGTGTTAAAATACTTCTAGTTGTAGTTGTTAATACAAAACTTTGGGATATCTTATCTCCCCCTAGAAACTAAGTATCTCTCAAAACCAGTCCTACAATAGGGAATTTTTGTCTTCGGTTGGTATTTTGAGTAAAATAAATCATGCTTTGTTTTCAGGTGACATTCTTTCTCTTTTCAGGTGGGAGCTTGTTGGATCTGTGTCTCACTGCAGAGCTGGAGCAGGCGTAGCTGTGTGTGCCTGTTTAACTAGCCAAATTCGAGATGTAGGTCATGGATCCAGTAATGTGGTTGATTGTATGTGACCTGAGTTCCAACCACCAACAATTACATATCCACCAACCGTACATAACAATCCACATAACCACCAATCATACCTGACAGGCAAGAAAGACAAGATATTGATATGACCACCTTTTAACTACAACTAGAGTCTTACTTAAATGTTAACTGTTGTATTGTGATAAAGTACAATTTTGGAATGGTAGCTGTAGTATTATTGTAATAAAGTTAAATTTGTTACTTCCTATTTTAGCAAGTAATGTAGTAGGGAAGGGAGATAGTCTAACTTGAAAGCATACCTGCTCTGAAAAAATGTTTAAGGTAGTTAAATGTTAATATGTTGTGTTTTTTTGGATGAATCAAAATGTAATTTGTTGAGTTTTACCTTTCTTTTGCCTAAAGGTAGTAACTTCAGGCAGTGGATTTTTCCTACAGGGGAGATTAGAACCTATTCATCAACACAAGGACACATAAGAAACCTGTTCCTTTTGAGGATCATATATACTTGGTGCTGATGAATGTATGCCTTGCTTTTTTTCTAGGTGTTGGTTTTTCACTTTCTTAGATATTTACAGAAGAAGAAATAATGTTTTGTCTTTCTGAGTGCTACTTGGCTGCATTTTCAGAAGCTCGTAGGAGTGCTATATGAGAAGCCCTTAATTTCAGTTTGAATTGCTAGGACACCAAAAGACCTAGCTGTGCTAATTCCATCTGAAAGAGTCTACAATTTTATTTTTTCATCTCATGCAAAAAGATTTACTTTATAATAAGCAAAAAGTGAACTAGAGGAAAGATGAGAGAAAGCTTTAGATCTGATGTTATTCTTGTCCCCAGTTGAGAGATCTTGAGAAGTAGTAGTGTAGGTTATTGTGCATGACTCCCTAATAAGGGGAATCTGAAAATACTGTTAACTCCTTTCTTTGATTTAATCATTTCATTTTGAACCCAAGATTTTTTATCTTTTTATTTTGCTGTGTGCCACCATCCTGGTTTTTCTGACCATACAGAATCTGGATTTATTAATTATCAGAAAGTTAATACATTTTTATAAAAACCTTTTATAGACTATAACTTACCAATTAATTCAGGTCTATCATTAACCAATAAAATATATTGTTGGTAAAAACTGAGAAAGATTGGGCCGGCCCGGTGGCTCACTTGGGAGAGTGCGGTGCTGATAACACCAAGGCCCCGGGTTTGGATCCCATATAGGGATGGCCGGTTTGCTCACTGGCTGAGCGTGGTGCTGACAACACCAAATCAAGGGTTAAGATCCCCTTACTGGTCATCTTTAAAAAAAAAAAACTGAGAAAGATTGAAACTATTGTTTTTCTCATGTTTAATCCTCTCTGGTATATTTATTGAAATTTAATTAAAAATATTTTTACACATTAATTTTAAGCTGGAATAT
>NW_007732216.1:21399-22271 GCF_000696425.1 Galeopterus variegatus | reverse complement strand
TATGTTTAATCCTCTCTGGTATATTTATTGAAATTTAATTAAAAATATTTTTACACATTAATTTTAAGCTGGAATATTGATGCATGTAATGATTTAACAGCTCTTCATGGTTTTAACCAGCATTATGAAATGGCCTATTCATTATATGTATATATTTTTATAAATATTTATTAAGAACATTAAAATATCCTATTTTGTATTTGCAGTGTAGTTCGGCACCACTCTTCCAGGCTTTCCTAAATTTTCCTTTAGTTGTGTCTTAGAATTTATTGTAGTTCACCGTTGGTCAATTACTTGTTTCACAAGGAAGCTGGGGCAGTGAAAAACACTTCCCCCATCCATCCAGTCCTGAAGTTCATTGACTAATAGCTCATATGGTCCTCATTAAATGGGATTCTGGACTTGTCAGTACAGTGGGGTGGAAAGCCATGTTACAAAAGCCAACGCTTATTGGGAATGTCAAACCAGAAAAAGAAAAAAATTTAAGAGGGTTTAGGCTGGCAGATAGATAAGTCTTTTAGGAAGCAGATTTAAGAGTTCCCAAATTGTGCTGTTTTTCCTACTAACAACCTGTGGGAAAGTTCATAAGTCATTGCTGGATCTGAAACAGTGTTACCTTGTATAACTTTATATTTCAGTCAATCCCAAAAGCATTGAACTCTACTATACGTACTAGACTGGCTCAGCTGGCTGGATATGGAAAATAAGTCTCAAAATCTGGCTTCAACTGTCTGTTTCTCATGTCTAATTGAGTTCTTGTATTATAATGCTTGTCTAGATATGGTTACTAGTATGTTTGTTATATTTATTTTTTGTAAGGGGAGGAGCTTATTATTATTTCCTAAGATTATTTAAAATGTTTTTTGAAACAT
>NW_007732216.1:18832-20231 GCF_000696425.1 Galeopterus variegatus | reverse complement strand
GGGTATGACATTTCCATTTCTGGTTTTTACTATTCAGTGATCATCTAACATACTTAGTTGGTACCCTGGCCACCCATAAAATATGAAATACTGATAGGGAAAGTGAAGTAAAGGGAACATGGGGCTGTCTTACATTATGTATGGGCAGTCAGAAGCACAGCAATGAAGGGCCTGAGAACGGTATGAAAAGATAAGGAGTAGAATCAGTACGTACACTTTCTTTATTGGACAAAAACACATTCTTTGTGATATGAAATGAAAATCAGTCTGAAGGAATCATGCAGTTGGAAGGTGATTATATTCATTAAAATGAAAAGATGAAATATTCAAAGATGGCTACTTTATTGTGAGGCCAGTCACTTTAACCTCAGATGTTAACAGCACCAATCAAAAAGTGATATAAAGTAGAGCTAAAATATTGAAATTGGAAATGGAAAAAAGAAACAAATTTATATATTATCTCTTCAAGAAATAGTTCTACGTGCTTTTGTGTGATTCTCCCATTTAGTCATTAAAGCCACTGCTTTGCTACATTGCACTGCCACTTTAAAAACAAATTACTTAGGGCTGGCCCATGGCTCACTTGGGGAGAGTGTGGTGCTGATAACACCAAGGCCACGGGTTCAGATCCCTATAGAGGGATGGCCGGTTAGCTCACTTGGGAGAGCTGGTGCTGACAACACCAAGTCAAGGGTTAAGATCCCCTTACCGGTCAGCTTTTAAAAATAAATAAATAAATAAAATAAATAAAAACAAATTACTTGGCATTGTTTTTGACTAATTTCACTATATTCTTATGTAACTAGTTGATTATTTTTTACATGTTTGAATAAACTTTGTACTCCCTATAATGAGTATTATTCATTCTCTTAATCACCAAATGAAAACTTTGAACTTATAATGCTGTTAAATGCCTATATCAGGGATTGTTGAAATTACATAAACTACTCTTGCAAATGGGAAACTTGAGAATTTCTTTGTTTCTTTTTGTCTGTCTTGTATGATAAAAAGACAATGCATTCGGAATCTAATTCATGTTTTATAAGTTAAAAATGTTTCTATGGTTTCTCATACCAGACTTTTAAAGAAATTATTATTGGGATGTCACTGGCTATGCCTCTTTCCTCCTCATGTGAAATTACAAGTAGCAATAAAACTTCTCTATAATATTTTCTTAAAACTATTTACAAATTTGTGTTGTAATACTTCAGCAAATCAAAATACTAAATAATCAAGTATGTAACCAGGTACCGACATTAAAGAGTTGGAGTCACATCAGTGCTATTTATTAATTCAAAATATATTGTACATATGAGGGTACTTTTTAAAAAGTTTTTGGGGGGCCAGCCCGGTGGCGCACTGCTACAGTGCGCCGCTTGGGAGCGCGGCGGTGCTCCCG
>NW_007732216.1:16026-18006 GCF_000696425.1 Galeopterus variegatus | reverse complement strand
CGGTCCGGGCGCGACACTGAGGGTTGCAATCTGTTGCCGGTCACGAAAAAAGACAAAAAGGGAAAAAAATAAAAAAATAAATAAAAATAAAAAGGTTTTGGGAAAATAGAATTAAAAGATAATAGTAATCTTTCCATGAACTTTTTGAAGACCCCTCATATCTATTAATAGGAACTTCTTTCTATATGGTCTGTGCAGCTTTGCTTCTCTTTATGTGATCGTTATAGAATCTTTTTAACAAAAAATTTTTTATTGAAACATTGATTGTACATATCTGTGGGGTACAGTGTTGAAGAATCTTATCGAAATGATATAATTATTTATTTTTCATCCCTCAAATACAAACTTGATTTAAGTAGGTTGGCTATAATATTTTTCTCCTTATATGAAGGATTTTTATGTTTAATTGAAAATAGGAAGTTTTTTGTTTCCCTTACAAAAGTTAAAGGTTAAGGGCAACTGATGTTAAGTAGTTTCACTAATCTTAAGCAGTTGTCTCTTCAGTAATTTCAGACTTGTGCTATATAGAAATTAAACTCTTTATGTATTAAGACTAATGTCCTTCCAAGTAGCAACCTCACAAAAGTGTAACTTTTTAAAAGTGTTGCCATTGCTAAAAACTTTTCAGAACTTCATCTTTGAAAATAGCTTGAAGGATCCATTTGTAAGTCACTCAAGTCTTATCATAGACATTAATTTTGACCAGAATCTCAACTTGACCTGTGTATTTTTATTCAGCAGGCATGATTCAAAATATTTTACATATATTTCCCTGGGTAAAATCTGCCCTCAAAGAATTAAGGTTTTTCCTCCTCTGGTAAAAATTATTTCAAAAGTAAAACAGTTCATGGGCCAGCCCGGTGGCGCACTGGATAGTGCGCCGCTTGGGAAGCGCGGCGGCGCTCCCGCCCAAGGGTTCGGATCCCACATGCAGACCGGTTCCCGCTCACTGGCTGAGTGAGGCGCGGGAGCAGCACTGAGTGTTGCGATCCCGTTGCCAGTCCCGGTCCGGTGCGGGGGCGACACTGAGGGTTGTGATCCATTACCGGACACGGAAAAAGACAAAAAAAAAAAAAAAAGTAAAACAGTTCCGATGAAAAATTTCTAAAATAGTAACTGCAGTGAAAGAACTGTATAGCCTCTTTGAAGAGCAGCTTTATTTGAATGCAGAAATTCAGATGTGGTTTTTTTTGTTGTTTTAAACAAGTCACTGTTCCATTATCTTAGTGGTTGAAGCTAAATTCAATCTACCTGAACAAACTTTTTTGAGTAGTAGTCATGGGGAGTATGAACTATCCTTTTGAAAATGTGTCATCTGTACCAGTCACTTTATATGAGGGCACTTCAGAAAGTTCATGAAAAGATTCATATTATCTTTTAATTCTATTTTTCTATGAACTTTTTCAAGTACCCTAGTAACAAAGGTAATAACATTTTTTGATCTTTATAATAATTTGACATTTTACAGTTAGAAAACATTGGTTTAAAGACATTAATTAACTTGTCCAAGATCCACAGCTAATCAGTGGTTGACCATTATCATTGTGACTGAAAAAAATCAACTGTTCCACCTATACGAGCTGTACCTCTGCTTTCACAGGGTAATATACATACATTTAAGGAAAGATTTTCAGTCTCTTCTTGGCAATATAAAAGTATTCTGGCGACTATATTTCTGTATGTAATATTTGATACATATATGAAAATATATGCAACATGGAGTTAGAAAGCATAATAATAAAACACTTATGTATCCACCCACTAATTAAGAACTAGAATATTTCTATTAACCCTATCTTTGTGTTCCTTCTTAATTCCAATTCCCTGCCTTCTCCGCAGCAGCAACCACTGTCTTGAATCAGTCATTGCTCTTTTTTTTTTGTTTTTACACATAGATCCCTTAGCCATATATTGTTTATTTTTGTTTGTAAGTTTTATAAAAAATGGTATAATACTGTACGTAGTCTTATGTAATTTGAT
>NW_007732216.1:14201-15502 GCF_000696425.1 Galeopterus variegatus | reverse complement strand
GTGGGATCTGAACCCTCGGGCGGGAGCGCTGCCGCGCTTCCCAAGCGGCGCACTTATCCAGTGCGCCACCGGGCCGGCCCCATATATATTTCTTGATGTGCATGTCCAAGAGTTTCTTTAGCATATATACCTAGAAGCAGAGTTGGTGGTTTATAAGGTATGTGTCTGATCAGCTTTATAAAAGTTTTATAAGATAATGCCAAGTAGTTTTCCAAAATGGTTGTCCCAGTTTACAATATGATTTCTTGTTCACTTGCTATTGTAAAACCTAATTTCTTGCCAATCTGGTAGGTGTGAAATGGTATTTTATTGTGGCTTTAATTTTCATTTCCCTGATTATTAATAAGTTGAACATGTTTTCATGTTTATTAGTCATTCCTGTTCTGTAAAATTCTTCTGAATGTCTTTTGTCCATTTTTCTGTTTTTTCTTATTTAACTTGAGTTCTACATAATATTCAGGATACTAATTTTGTGTATTTTTTGTTGCACATATCTCCCCGTTTGTGGCTTATTTTTCACTTTGGTTTTTTTTTGTAAACAAAATTTCTGAATTTTGCTATATTCAAGTGAATCTTTCTTGTGTCTTAAGGTGGTTTTCCCGAAACTAAGTTCATAGGTGCTTTAGTTTCTTCTAAAAATATAATTGTCTCAGATAAGTCTTTAGTCCACCTGGAATTGATTTGTGAATGTGTAAGACAGATAAATAATTTTGGTTTTTTTACTATGTAGATAACCAATTTTCTCTGCACCATTCTTTGACTAATCCCACCTTTCCTTGGAGACTTGAGCTACATGGCAAATTTCCATGTAAGGAAATGTCTACTTTGGGACTTTGTTTTTATTCCATTGGCCTAACCAAGGGCCAAGTGGCACATTATTTTAATAGCTATAAATTGATGTCTTGATACCTGGTAGGGCAAGTCTCTCCCTTCTCCCCTTTTTATTTGTCTTAAGTTTTCTTGGCCTTTGCCCTTTCATTAAATACTAGAATCAGTCTGCCAAATTCCCTGGGAACAAAAAGCAAACAGCTCCAAGAGATTCTTTTTTTTAAAAAAAAAATTAGGATCACATTTAATCTGTAGATTAATTAGGGAGCATTGGTGATTTGAATTACAGTTAAAGGTATTTGACTGTTGAGCCGTCTTTACATTCTGGGGATAACTCCAACTTGATCATTAAGTAGTGATCATTTTTAAAATATACTCCTGTACTTTGCTAGTGTTTTGTTTTGGACTTTTTTTTTTTTTTTTAAAAGATGACTGATAAGGGGATCTTAACCCTTGACTTGGTGTTGTCAGCA
>NW_007732216.1:12574-13201 GCF_000696425.1 Galeopterus variegatus | reverse complement strand
AAATTTTTTTAAAAGATGACCGGTAAGGGGATCTTAACCCTTGACTTGGTGTTGTCAGCACCACGCCCAGCCAGTGAGCGAACTGGCCATCCCTATATGAGATCCGAACCCGGGGCCTTGGTGTTATCAGCACCGCACTGTCCCGAGTGAGCCACTGGGCCAGCCCGTATGATTAGTTTTCAATCATGTGTGTGTGCATGCGTGTATGTGTTGAGGTGTTTTGATTAGGTGTGTGATAAAAATAAAATGTTCAACTCTTTTTTTTTAATTAAGTAGTATATTTTGAAGTTTGTGCCTGCATTTTAAATTCTGTTTCCAGGGGCTTTATCCTGGAAGGGAGCTTTCACTGGTTAGCTTTGAGAGTTAATGGGTCCCAAGAAGCACCAGCCCTTTCGGACCTTGCCTTAGACCCTTTGCTCTCACCTGCTACTGGAGAAGGCAAAACCCATCCAGTTTCAGCTGCTGTTCTCGAGCTGGTTCTCTGAACTCAGTGAGTGCCTTTGACTCCTTTGTGGTTCACATACCTAGTTGTTTTCCCCCCTGCTTAGTTGTTAATACTGCACAGGATTTTTTTTTTTTTTTCCTTTTTGTCTTTTTCCGTGTCCGGCAACGGATCGCAACCCTCAG
>NW_007732216.1:10030-11898 GCF_000696425.1 Galeopterus variegatus | reverse complement strand
TCGGCGGGAGCGCCACCACGCTCCCAAGAGGCGCACTATAGCAGTGCGCCACCGGGCTGGCCCCTGCACAGGTTTTATACCTGCTCAAATTTGGGAGTTCCTGGGATACTTTTTTTTTTTTTTTTTAAAGATGACCGGTAAGGGGATCTTAACCCTTGACTTGGTGTTGTCAGCACCACGCTCAGCCAGTGAGCAAACCGGCCATCCCTATATGGGATCCGAACCCGGGGCCTTGGTGTTATCAGCACCGCACTCTACCGAGTGAGCCACGGGCCGGCCCGTTCCTGGGATACTTTAACACCTAGTTTGCTTAGGATGTTGTACGTAAGGTTGTGATTTTGTATCCTTGCTCTGGCTGCTTTCGGGAGGGAGGGGATTGAGAGAATTCACAATTTTTGTCAATACCATCAACTGTCATTCCAGAACAATAAAAAAAAAATGTTTATTTCCCCTCTACCCCTTTCTATTTTCTTAGTGGTTAATCTTGAAAAACTCAATTCATATTTAATTTAATAATCTAAAGCTAATCATCAGCATGCTAAGTGCTTTCCTGCATACTAAGAGAACCTGAGTCCTCTTCGCTCTCCTTTCTTCTAACCTTTTTTGTCCAGTATTTTAGTTGTTTCCGTCTCACAGTTAAACATTATTATTAAATGTTTGTTTGGGTTTATCTAGATGTGTGTGTACTTTAATCTCTATTCTTTCATGTATATAAGACATTCCTTGTGAGGTCATTTTCTTTCTGAAGGATGTATTTCCAAGAGAAGTTACTATAGCCAAATTCTGTTCAAGATAGTCTATTTTTGTTCATCTGAAAATGTCCTTATTTTACTGTCATTCTTGATTTCTTAGGTACAATCCTAGTTAATAGTTTTCTGTCAATATTTTAAAGTTATTATTCCACTGTCATCTGGTTTCCTTTGCAGTTTAAGTCAGCTGCTAATTGTCTTCCTTTCTGAAGGGATCTCCTTTTTTCTCTTTGCTGCTTTTCAGATATTCTTTTAATCTGATCTGTTGTTTCACTATAATGTGTCTAGGTGTGGCTTTTGTCCTACTAGTATACATTGTGATACTCATATCTGTGATATATATGAGGGCACTTTAAAAAGTTTGTTGAAAAATAAAATTGAAAGATAATTTGAATCTTTCCATGAACTTTTTGAAGTACCCACATATCTTTCTTCTCTGAAAATTTCAGTCCTGGACTCTTTGAACATTACTTTTCTTCTATTTTCTTTTTCCTAGGACTTTTGAACTATTTTCCTATTTACTAATTTTCACTTCAGCTCTATGTAATTCGCTATTAAACCATTGAATTTTAAATTTTAATTACCATACTTTCATTTCTAAAAGTCCAATTTTATTTTCAGATTTGCTTGGTCATTTTTTAATGGATTCTTATTGTTTCTTTTTCTTTGGTCTCTATCTTTTTATTTCTTTAGACATTATATACATAGTTATCTTTATATCCTATAGTTGCTAATTCCAGCATCTGAAATCTTTGGGGGTCCAAATCTGTTTATTGTCTCTGCTGAACTTTTCCTTATGGTGTGCCACTCTTATGTGTTTTGTGATTTTTATTTTGTAAATGTACACTTAGTTGAAACTGTGGGAATCCAGAGATTCTTAATTGGGATTGTTCTCCTTCAGAGAGATTTTGCATTTGCTTCTTTAGGCCAGGGAATAAAACTGGCCTGGGACATTTTAGCTCTCTTCTTGGGTCCTTCCATGGCTGTGAGTCCAGGGCTTACTCTCCCAATCTCAGTGCTGATAATGGCATTTATCCTTAGGGCAACACTGACTTCCCTATTTACTTACCACTCCTGCTCAGGTTTCACCTCATATATTGGCCCTTGGAGGTTTCCCTG